>NC_090269.1:52307355-52607855 GCF_040414725.1 Anabrus simplex
CCATCTAAGCTCCAATTAAGATGTACCTTGTTACACCGTGTGTGCGTGAGAAGTAACATAAAGATTATCAGACGATAATTATCATGTCCAAAAGTACGGGCCGTGAAATCATCAATATTAACATAAGAATAGTAATATCAATTCCTCTCTTAAGGGAGCATAAACCCGTTTAAAGAACCTCCATAATGATCTATAGAATCATGTAAGGTACTGAAGGGTAGTTACTCGTAAGTGTAGGTCAGTTGACGTGCTTCTTTCCAACTGTTCGGAATTTATTTCTATCTTGTTGAATTTTCGATTTGTGGATTTTTGGCTAGTGTCCCTATCAAAAATAGAGGTTACATTCATATGTTTCAGTCGCATCCTTGCATTGTCAATACAACAGTGTCTAAGGTACGGCCAATGGTATAAATGCTATTACTTAAACAGCCAGTCCTTGTCATGAATGGTATAGAAGTGTTAGTCATAAGGCGGTTGGTGTGTGCATTTCACTGGGCCCGGCAGACTGATATGTAACTGCACCTTCTGGCTCAGTAGGGAATGCAAGATAACTCGCTTCTCACTTCCCTGGAACGCCTCTTCATAGACACTTAGGTTATGTATAATGGATGGTCGAGCTGCTGAGGACCGAATCAGCCTTCTAAATGAGGACTCCACCTTAAGAACATGTGCTGCCATCAAAGGAATAACAACATCAGAGGGCTGGGTACAATGGTCTTTGTCGCAAAGCACCAAAAGCCTCCAAAGTGAGGGGTAGAGTAGAACAGCGTCTGGACTTCACCCAGGATACAGCAAGCAGAGTGCTGTACATTAGTGTTGTCAACTTATTTTCCACCGTTTTCCTACAGAGCAATCAAAATGTCCATATTTCAGCTCTAAAACTGCCTAGCGAACTAAATAAAACATGTAAGTAACTTTTTGTAGATACTATTATATAAAGGCAGGTAATACCCAATGGACATTGATGTATTTGAATAAGGCCACGGCTGCTTCCTTCCCACTCCTAGAACTTTTCTATCGTCGTCATAAGGCCTATATGTGTACGATGTAAAGCCATTTATTTAATAAATGGTACGGGAAAACGACAGCGCAAATTTCCGCAAATGATGATGTCATCCCACCAATTTACCCACACAAGCGCAGTATACAGCTGGACTTGTACTATTTATTTCACTATTTTTGGTCTCATTATTATGCCAAAAATGCCCTATGTTTAATGTAGATTCAGAAATCCGTCCCTACAACCCTACTATATTACAGGGAAAATGGTTTTTTAAAAAAATCGTTACGCACAGGCACATGTCCCTACGGTTCGTAACACTGCTATGCGTTACTTTCGGAATGATAAGGAAAGAGGGCTTACTTTCTGACTAGAATACGTACGTCAACCGCTTACAACGTTTTTAACGATCCTGGAACTTTCCGTACGCCGGTACAGCGGGTAACTATTGCATGTGTAAGCGTGTAGGCAATATATCTATTGCTGGACTTGACAAATGCATTACAAAACTCCACCCTCGCTGTCTATTCCCAGCCGTTCCACGAGACGAATTACCAATGATTTAATCCATTGATACGCTTGTGGCAAATTGAAATCTACGGTTGACATCTTGTTGCATTTTCGATTTATAGATTTGTGTTTATTCTCTTTCAAATTTTAACTGAGTGTACTTGTTAATTCCTTTTACTCTTATTTCCCCGCAAGAAATAATTTCACTTCTTGTCAACCCGAATAATCAACGACTACACAAATACATCGACTCACTTCTTTTAATATTGCACATCCGTCAGTGACGAGCTAATCACATGTAAGCATGTAAGCACATCACCAGGTAAGCATGCTTTTAGTTTTATGTGACAGTTGAAAACGTGATAATAGCCATGGAAACTCCACATTTATGTGGAATCCCAATCGTAAGGATGTGTTTTTTTTTTAAATTTCAAACATTTCACACGTATCGACCTGCATTCGATCCGCTGTCACCTTGGTTACGTACCCTCTTACCAGCCAGAGAGCTTAGTATTTTCCTCAGCCAAATTCAAACGTCAGTGGCACAAGCACGAGAGGGCAGTGTATTTAACCACTTTCTAGAAATCGTGAACCATAGAATCGCAAGTTTTGAATGTGTCGTGATTTTGACGTCTAGTACAATATACTCCACAACACGCGCCTCGAAACTACCCTAAAAGGTACTACATGGATGTTCATTTCATCGCACATGCCGTGTACAATCAGGGTTTCGTAGTGATTCCATATTCCCTTGCAAGACAGTTCTCTCGATAGTTTTATATTTGAGTTAGTTGGATTCAATGTAAGATAATTTCTGGTTAAAATGATCAAGATTTGTAAAAATGTACGCGTGCGTGGTGATTCCTGGAAACAAAACAAGATAAATGTCCCAACGGACATATGCCATAAAATGCGTTGTTACTGAGTTACACGCGACGGAGTTCCAGGACGTACATTTGGCACATTGCAGGAGATGCTCAAAGTATCCGCCATGAGCAGCCTCAACGTGGACTGGCGAAGCCTCTCGAAGATACCTGGATCCTGTGGATCAGGTGCACGGTCGTTATTGATACGCTACTCCACGTAGTTGATACTGGTAACCGGAGTAGCATGCGCCACATTTTTTTTATGTCCCCACTGATAAAAGTCCAGTGGATTAAGGTCAGGAGAATGGGCAGGCCAACGCACTGGACCTCGATGACCAAACCACTGTCGCGGAAAGGTGTCTTCGAAAAACTGGCGTACTGCTAGAGGCATATGTTTCGGACGTACACACAGCGAGTCCCCCCAAAAATGACATCTTTTGCGAAAATCAAATGATCATAAATATGCCTGTCGGTCGTGGCCATCCATCAATAGCTGCTAATTTCAGATGGCCACGAGCTATAAAAGCATGTACGAGCCGATCAGTTGATAGTGGACCGCTTCATAGTTCATGGACAGCACACATTACGTCCAAAGCGACAATCATACGATGGGGATTTAAACTGCCCACGTACGTGTATTATGCAAGTTTATGGTGCCATCTCTTCCAAGTGTGGCGTCGTCAGTGAACAGAGCAGACTTTGAACGCCTAAAACTTCAGCATGCTAGTGGCCACGTCCACGCACAACGCTTGTACCTGAATGCCAACGCGCTATAGGACACATCTTTTCTTTCTTTCTTTTTTTCTAATCCCCGACGTTCGTTACAAAAGTTTAGATATAGGTATAATATTACATAATTTCCTTCAGGAACAGGAATAACAGTAGAGCTTATGCAGAACTAGCCTCTCCTAAAATTCTACTTTCATCTCCTTCTCTAAAATATGCAAATAGAAGAGATGGGATTCCCATCAGCGTCATGTCGAACGTAATGAAATGTATGGTGATTGCAACTGCCCATCACATTATCATGTAAATTACCAAACCGAAATGCCAGCAATAAAAGGCCTAGTTAGGTGACTCTAGATGCAAACCACCATCAAGCGAAATGTTCACAAATGGTAACAAAAACACAACATGAATCCTACAAATTAACTTACAACACTGGCCATATTTCCCGAGAATCGGTGACAGTTTTAAAGTGAATCAGAGATGTTAGGATGAAGGGCTCATAAAGAATTTGACCTTGTAGTAGTCTCCTGTTACACACGAAAAGGATCTCCAAAAACGCGTTATGAAGTGCGCGCAGATTAGCTCAAGATCTACAGACCTACAACACTTTACAGTTTAATACTTAACTACAAAGCAGAGAAAGTTTCTAATCTCGGAGAGTCATGCACTGGGAGTAAGTATTCAGCAACCAACACAAATGCAAGCGTGATGGGACTCCGATTTAGTAAGCTTTTATTATTTACACGTCTGCTGGTATCATGATCAAGACCTCAGATTTGACGTGAAATTTGAACAACATTTCACTTTAAAAACCCACATGCATTTGTTGTGGCCGTCATGATGAGAAGCCAGTGACAGTACTACGCAGCTATCACATCCCTGGACTACGGTTTAATTTTTCTGTGTGTTGTGTATCATGTAATGCTGACCTGCTCCTAATTTTGAAACCAATGCATGTTAACACGCAGTTCTGAACAGTTACAAATAATCTTCAGGTAGAGTACAGTCTTTAAACTTTTAATCACTATGTTCGTACTGGTGCGTTCGTTACCACATGTGTCATATGGCATATGGACATACTGGTACGATTCGGATATTTTTATCTCAGTTACTATGCACGTACCCATACTGTACGGGCCGAGGCGGTAAAGGCGTGATCGGTTCGCCCGGAAGGACGTGGGTTCGAATCCTCATCAAGAAGTCGTAAAATTTAAGAAACGAGATTTCCACTTACGGAGATGCATATGACCCTGAGGTTCACTCAGCCTACACTAAAATTGAGAACCAGGTTAATTCCTGGGGGCAAAGACGGCCAGGCGTAGAGCTAACCACTCTACCTATCATGTGCCGAGGTTGCGGATAGTGGAAGCCTTAACCTTTCACCCCTCCAAGGGCCTTCATGGCCAGTACGGAGATGACTTTGTTTTACCCATACTGTACGCTGCCTTCTACTATACGTCATTCGTTGACGTGTCTTTCTGCTTTTGAATCATGCCTCGATTTAATGTTTTACAATGATACATATTGAATATATCTATGGCTCAGACGGCAGCGCACCGGCCTCTCACCGCTGGTTTCCGTGGTTCAAATCCCGGTCACTCTATGTGAGATCTGTGGTGGACAAAGCGGAGGCAGCACAGGTTCTTCTCCGGGTACTCCGGTTTTCCCTGCCTTCATTCCTGCAACACTCTCCAATATCATTCCATTTCATCTGTCAGTCAACAGGGAGCGGATTTTTATGTAATTACATACCTTTTTGCGCATGTTTTAACACAATTTACAACTTTTATTATACCTATTGTGTATTCCAAAGCGTTAAAACCTAACCTTATTTCACATAAAAATGCATATTTTAACAATTTTTTATGTATATACATATTTCAATAAAATCCATAATAAGCACATACATCGCCAATATTTGTTACTCAATACATATTTTTGCAATTGCTTTACGTCGCACTGACACAGATAGGTCTTATGGCGACGATGGGACAGGGAAGGGCTAGGAGTTGGAAGGAAGCGTCCGTGGCCTCAGTTAAGGTACAGCCCCAGCATTTGCTTGGTGTGAAAATGGGAGACCACGGGAAACCATCTTCAGGACTGCCGACAGTAGGGTTCGAACACACTATCTCCCGAATACTGGATACTGGCAGCACTTAAGCGACTACAGCTATCGAGCTCGGTACTCCATAAAATTTAAAATGCTTCTGTGTTATAAACTGGTGCTCATATACTCATTTTACGAGTACGGTCTTGTTTTTAAGTGTATCTTACGTCATATTTCTGAATGTTGTGGCTATTTATGGACTTCCCTCCGGAAGTTCGAAGACTTGCTGGTCACTGACTAAATACACCTTAGCATTCTAACTCGCTCGCATTAGTCAGCTAGCTCTGGTTTTGTTTATAGAATGTCAGCAAAAGGCAATCCCAGAGAGATTAGGTGACAGGAAATAAACTGCATACTGGGGACAGGGAAGATGTTCTCAGAGGGATTGTGTCACTCCTAAGAGTATGGTTAGCTGTTCAGTTCTCCGAGGTCGATTGATTTTTTCTGAATTTCTAAGAGAGAAAAAATATTTCTTTCAGTGTGTGCTGCTATTATTTTTATTTTATTGGAGTAGTGATTCACCGTAAATGCGGGCGTAACCTGCAAAACAATGTCGAAAGTGAAGGCGAGTACAAGAACGCGTCTTCAAAAATACGTACAGAAATTTAAAAACATCTTCACTACCGACGGAAAGTACTGTTTTACCAACCGTGTGGTAAAACAGTAAGTGAGGATCAACGTTCTCAAGTAACCCAGCATTTGTCTGGCAATAAGGTTTGGTTTTTCCCTCGGACACAACGAGGGATCCCACCTCTACCGCCTCAAGGGCAGTGTCCTGGAGCGTGAGACATTGGGTCGGGGATACAACTAGGGAGAATGACCAGTACCTCGCCCAGTTGGCCTCACCTGCTATGCTGAACAGGGGCCTTCGTGGGGGATGACAAGATTGGAAGGGATATACAAGGAAGAGGGAAGGAATCGGTTGTGGCCTTAAGTCAGGTAGCATCCCGGCACTTGCCTGGAGGAGAAGTGGGAAACCACGAAAAACCACTTCGAGTATGGCTGAGGTGGGAATCGAACCCAGCTCTACTCAGTTGACCTCCCGAGGCTTAGTGGAGCCCGTTACCGCCATCGTACCACTTTTCAAATTTTGTGGCAGAGCCGGGAATCGAACCTGGGCCTCCTGGGGTGGCAGCTAATCACACTAACCACTAGACTACAGAGGCGGACATCATACAATTCACATAGCAAAAATAAGTTATTTCCTTTAAAACTACATTTATTACTGTGATATTTCCTATATCAGCTGATTACTAATCTTCTTCTTCGTCCTCCTCTTCTTGGCCTTATCCTAATTACTTTGTGTCGGCAGTAAGTGTGGATTAATCCCAGTCTTACGGCCATACATCTTTTCTAATAATAACGTTCTTTTGTTTCTGGAAACGACGAGGTGCTGAAAGTTACCACATAGGATTTTTTTTTTTTTTTTTTTTTTTTTTTTTACGTATCAGTATATCAATGGACACGAGACTTGCGTGTTTGAGAACCTTCAAATATCCCGGACTGACTTTGGATCGAACCAGGCAACTTGAGCTACTCAGCCCCTCTTGGCAGACCTGTGTGGAGGGTTGTACTCTCCGTCACGTGTTTCCGTGGTGGTTGGTAATGTGGTGTGTAGTGTTGTGTGCAAATGAAGATGTGTATTAAAACGAAGTCCCCGAGCAAGAGGAATTTTCCACATGTGGTTAAAATCCCCGATTCTGGGACCCTCTGAACCGAAGGCCATTACATAGACCATTCAGTCCAGAAGTCGAACCCACATCAGCTTATTTCCTTCGACTAAATTATATAAATATACACCAGCAAACCTGTGCGAAACGTTTGCATAATCAACGTCTGATACTGCTCTCCCCCCCCCCCCCCCACACACACAACAAAATTAGTACACTCAGTGAAGTATATTCACAAAATATCAAACAGAATTCATTCATGTGAATGTATTTACAATTTTCAATACTTCTTTGTATACAATATTTGATGACAGAGTGCAATCATGTTCAATTTTTTTGTTTGTCATTTTCGATAACTGATACAAAATTATTGGTAGAATTATTGACTTTTGAAAAGGCTACACAGAGTTGTCCATGAGTAAGTACAGCGTTAGGCAAATATTATCCAGTTCTGTGAAGCGTTTGTCGCTGAGACTTATTGACAGTCGCTGCAAGTGATAACTGTCTTCTGGTGATTTGGAAAGGCGTAGTTGGTTTCGGATGGGGTGTGGTTAATTCGTAGTATGAAAACAGTCCTTAAGATAATCAACCGAACAGTGACACTGTAGCCTATTTATAGAGCTGCGAGAGGGCCATTCTTGCCCCATTGATTAAGTCCTGTATGGCATTTCAATTCCTGATCAACATGATGCTGGTGTTTTTCTTCAAAATTAATTTGTGTGCTGGCTATCCTGAGGGGTTAAAACTGTTTAAGAATTCTAGAGGATACAATTGAAACTCAATCTTCTCGTCGGATTGTACGGAATAACAACTGTAGTAAACTTTAAGCACATAACAGAAAATAGCTCACGTACTTGCTCAGGCATGTTCAATTTACTGTAGCTGCCTCTTGCAATCAATCTACTCACTCTAGATCATTGTCCACCAAATTTAGTTATTCTAACGCCTCCAGGAACGAACTACATCGTGCCCCACCATCCATTCGAGGTGAGCGTAGCTTGTTTCAACTTTCAAATCCAGCAGAACAAGTAGGAGTGAATCTTTCTCGTTGTTTACACTTGTCCTTCATGCAGGTGTAATGTTCTGGGATTTCTGAGTACAAATACTGTTTTGCATTTTATTCTTTTCGAAGTAATTTGAAATAAACTGTAAATTTCGTTTTTGTTCATGTTTGCTTCCACGTCCCATATGCATTATTTTATCTGACTTCCATGAAAAAAATCACTCTACGAATACGATGTACGGCTCAAAGAATATTCACATGTTTCACACTAATGAGCTAGTACTGATGTTATTGACGCCATCTTGGAAGTCTGTAAATGTCAATACACTTACGTACACTCATACGTACATCTACACACTCATTAGTTGATAGAGTTCACTTCAAACAATTGAGAAAGGAAGAAAAGGCATAAAGATCTCTTGCGGAATAGAGAACTCCTTTATTCATGCATAAGACAGTGCTGAATGTTGCATCGATTTTTTTAAACTTAAATTTTAAACGAACAATGTGTTTTAACATAAACTGTGTATGCTGTGTCAGAAGTTGGAAAATCTCCGATCCACAGATATCTTATTCATCGCTGTAGGCTTTTTATTAGTTGAAAAAATGGATCTAGACAACGAAAATAACATATAAGAGACTTGAAATATTCATGTAGAAAACAGTACGACTTAGCAGTAGGAAAAATATATTGCTAACGTAAATTCTCAACTGTAATGCACATGAGTGTGTTCTTTCTTTCTTACTACAAATTGCGCATTAGTATTTCCTTTATTTTCTTTTCTCTTCTCCTCTCTACTAATAAGGCTAGTAACTTAGCAGGGTTAGTTCAGATTTATCCAGCGCGAGCATTGTACAGCAGCACGCTCACCTAAGTCCTATTTACCACAATTCGAGTGAAACACGACATCCTTAATCCTACTTTGCGTGCAATTCGGCAACTACTCAGCAGTGCAACTCTCTATCTTGGGAAACAAACGAGTATGGGCTGTATATAACAACAAACAAGAGGCTGGCAAATGATAAAGCAGAATCTCAGTTCTCTATTTCGTTTATATCAACGACACAAATATGTTTTCTAAATGACTATTTTACTTCGTGAATCAGTACCAATCCGGTGCGAGAATATCAGCCATTTCAACCAACTACAGTAGCCTATCCCCACAATCTTATCGTGTTTGTTTTATACCTTTCATTTTATCGCACCTACGTGCACTTTTTACGTAAATTCTTCAGAACAGCGTACTGAGACATCTTTAAAGCTTCTTTGAGTTTGTCTTTGACCAGAGACCGAACAAATCAACAGGACGTAATTCTGTTATTCCCATGAAGTTGACAGCAGACATATTGGCAGGCTGCGGCCCAAAGAGTTTGAATGGAAAAATAAAGTGTATTTCCATGATGAAAGTTTTTTTTTTTTTGCTACTTGCTTTACGTCGCACCGACATAGATAGGTCTTATGGCGACGATGGGACAGGAAATGGCTAGGAGTGGGACGGAAACGGCCGTGGCCTTAATTAAGGCACAGCCCCAGCATTTGCCTGGTGTGAAAATGGGAAACCACGGAAAACCATTTTCAGGGCTGCCGATAGAGGGGTTCGAACCTACTATCTCCCGAATACTGGATACTGGCCGCACATAAGCGACTCCAGCTATCGAGCTCAGTGATGAAAGTGTTGTTCTCCGAAAAGGTTGCAGCCAGACCATAAAATAACCATCTGATTTGTTTTATACTCATTCACCTTTATAAAAAATGAAAACCTACAACCTGTTTTCCAGCCATTGACCGGGTATGGAATGAATGAAGCAGATATAGGCTATTAGTACGATGGGGTCGCCACTCCCAAAGTGATTTATTAATGACTGATAGATGCTATGAAATGGGAATGGAGAGTGTTGCTGGAATAAAAGACGACAGGGAAAACCGGAGTACCCGGAGAAAAACCTGTCCCGCCTCCGCTTTGTCCAGCACACATCTCACATGGAGTGACCGGAATGTGAACCACGGTATCCAGCGGTGAGAGGCCGACGCGCTGCCGTCTGAGCCACGGAGGATCCATTCACCTTTATTACCATTTCTTATTTTATAGTTATTCGTTTACTCGCGGGATGTCTTGAAGACCTACAGCGGCTGACTGATAAGGTGGTAGCAACCAGCGAGGAATTTGGTTTAGCTGTACATATTAAGAAAACTTCAGAATTATTTCAAAAGCAAACTGCCAAGGGTATCTGACGATAAATGGTGAAAGTGCACGATGAGTCCAGAAATATAGATATTTAGGAACCATTGTCAATGACAACAATGACTGTTCTGAAGAAATTAGAGTAACAATTGGCCAAGCCAGAAGTGTCTACATATATATAAAACCCTAACCTGTATGTTTCATAGCTCTTAAACCAGAGGGAGTTAAAAAGTGTGTTTTGTACCAAAATCTTCAGAACAGTCTCAAGAGTACAGGAAAAATCTTGCATTTCTTGAAAAGTCAACAGAAATATATTTATTTTCAAGATATAATAAAATAAAATCACTAAATGACCATTCCAATAATCGCAGACGAAGGCTTTCCCTAGCCTGCAATACATTCTGTACTTAGTGGTAGCTTTAATTAACTAATATTCTGATATATATGATTTTCATCCGCAGTGATGTGACTGCATGTAGCCATGTTTGGTTGCTACTTTTCAAGCCAGAAAGTATTCATTTCTTCTGATCATGGAAGATACTCTGATTCTCTGACCTTCTCCAGCTTCTAAATATACTCAATAGACGGCAGATTAACTTACATGCTGCTAAGAGAAAACAATCGACGTACGCACAGACCGGAAGGTATCAAGTCGATTAGCTCTATGCACAGCCATTTATAAAGCGCAGGGACAAACTCTTGAAAAAGTGGGTGTCTTCTTACCCAAACCTTATTCAGTCACGATCAATTATATTATATGTTGCACTATCTCGCGCGAGATTGTTTCAAAATGTTAAGGTCCATATATGCCCGAAAGATCGAAGTGTTATAAATTGCATTACGAATGAATCAATTATTGTGTACCTGTATTCATAAAACAATATGACTACGGCAGGCTTATCAAGACGAGTTATCTGACCTATTTATTATAACGAATGATGCGGAGGAGTACAGGTCATCTAGCATTTAATAAAATGAGAAACGTATTACCGGTGTGCAGTAGAGACCTAGGTTTGGCTTTAAGAATCGGACTGCTAAGATGCTGTGTGTTTTCGGTACTATTCTATGGAATGGAATGTTTAAAACTAGAACAAGATATGGTCAACCGATTGGAGGCATTTGAGACGTGGACTTACCGAAGAATTCTGCGAGTAAGTTGGGTGGACAGAATAACGCAATTTGAGATAATGCGTAGTATTGGTAAATGTAGCGACACCGCTAGAACACGTTAAGTTCCAGTACTGTGTAGAGATGAGAAGAATGCAAGAATGAGGAATGTGGCCTGCACGCCCGAACTTCCTGTTCTGCCCAGACAGATCGGCTCTTATCTGCTGTTATCTGCTACACGAAAACATTGACTCACACTTTGCAGTTCGCTGGATTACAACTGACAAGAGCGATGCGCTGCAACTAGAAGATAATATAAAGTCGTCTGGATAGTAGCGGAGTTTCTATGGTAACCATTGCGTCACTGGCTCTGCTGGTGAAAATCCCCTCGCCCCGTGCCTCTCCGGGCATGTGCATTCTTCTAATCTCCCAACAGTACTTGGGTCACGTAACCAGAGGAGAGCGCTATAATATTCTGCAAGTAATCGGAAGATTGACGGAAAAAGGAGCCGCGGAAGAAGGCGAACATCTTGGTTGGACAAGCTTAAAAATTGGTTTAACTGTAGATGAAGTGCTGCCAGATCTATGAAAGGTTCCGATTGCTGCGATGATTACCAACCTTCATAGAGGAGACGGCACAGGAAGTTATCCACTTAACAGTCAAAATAAATACAACTCGAGATCCAGATTCTTTCAAGATAAAAGCTGTAGATTTTGTTATATTATTTCACGTAAACGTCTCCTCCTCACTTTTCAAGGAGATCAATGAATATTCCCAGCCAGAACGGGAATTTAAATCACGTCACATTAATGTTTCGGTCTCCGGTAATGTGTTTGCTCCAACACATTTTTCTTCATCTACATGCAATACGGCACACCACTAACCACCACAGATACACGCAGTAGTGAATACATCCCTTCCACTAACTACTTTAAAGGTTTTCGGAGACGCCGACGTACCAGAATTTTGTCCCGCAGGAGTTCTTTTACGTGCCAGTAAATCTACCGACATGGGGCTGACGTATTTCAGTACTTTCAAGTAACTTCGGGCTGAGGCAGGATCGAACCTGCCAACTTCGGCTCAGAAAAGCCAGCACCTTAGCCGTCTGGACCAATTAGTCCGTGAAAGAGGGCCAAGTCCACATTTGCAACACAGTTCATACCTGCGACCCCACCATGGCTTGAGAAATTCATAGAAAGTAGAAGAGGAACGTTGAGTATTTCCTGTCAACAGCAGCTGTCCAAAAACCCTAAACATGAGACGACACAGAATTTAAAAACCGAGTGAGTTGGCCATGCTGTTAGCGTCGCGTAGCTATGAGCTTGCATTCGTGAGACAGTGGTTTCGAACCTCACTCACGGCAGCCCTAAAGATCTACTGCAGAAAGGATAATAATAATGTTATGGTTTTTACGTTTCACTAACTAATTTTAGACGGTTTTCGAATATATCGAGGTGCCGGAATTTTGTACACTAGGAGTTCTTTTACGTGCCAGTAAATCAACCGGCACGAGGCTGACGTATTTCAGCACCCTCAAATACCACCGGACTGAGCCAGGATCGAACCTGCCAAGTTGGGGTCAGAAGGCCAGCGCCTCAACCGTCTGAGCCACTCGCCTGGAATGCAGAAAGGTTACCTTGATAATCATATAGAGACTTTAAATCGACTGAATATCTCATTGAAAAAATTTAACCTATAACTATCATCTTGTTACTTCAATCCGAGGATAGTGAATCATAGATGACATCATTTAGACATGGTGTCAATTCACAACCATACATAACGAGGAAACGTAGCTAGGAGGCGTCCTCTGTAATTACCTCCACATAATTAACGGCCCGTACTTAACGAGGATAACGGGCAGTCAATGTACTGATTTATGCTCGCACACCACACAGGCTATAATAAACATGCTAACAACAGTCTTCGAGGTTAAAAGTGTGATGTTCCAAAAGAAGTTGTATTCCAGCCTTCAGACTATAAAGTGAATCAGAGTTGACACATCGATCCATGCGTCAATATTACAGTATATATAGCTGTAGAACTTCGGTCCCTCTACTTCTTTCAGTCTTATGTCTGTTGCTCACGGTAAAATTTTCTGTCAAATTTATTGTACAATAATTTAATTTTATAAAATTTATGTTACTCACGGTCAAATTCACGTTTTATAAAACATTTGATAAAACTTTTCATAAAATAGAACATGTTCTATTCCGTAAAATTAATTTTACGAAACGAACCAATCAGCGAAGCTGACATCACGACGATGCTGGCGCTACGTCGTGAGAAGATTGTGAAGCTCGATTGCAAACAAACACTTCTTTCTAAAATGGTAGGATCCGGGTGAATTATGGAAGTTGTTAGTGTTTTACTGACGAATACCAGAAATATCCTTGTTTGTACGAAGTTAAAACGCCACTTTACCACAACAGAAATACATGAAGAGAGGCAGAAAACACAATCGCCGAATTCCTATATGAATGCTGGTCTTCTAACCTCAACTAATTTTCGACCAAGGACAGCAATCCCCTGCCTTCTTCTTTTCTTTTGATCCAATCCCGAATCCAGCATTTCCTGGAATTTTTTTTCTTCCTTTTTACCACTATACAACATATAATTGCAGCTAAAGCAGCAAGTTGTGCTTTGTTTTTGGAGCCATACTCTCAAACACACTGTAAAGTTGAACAGCTGATTCTTAGTTTAGAATTTATCGATAGATGGTAGCACATACACATATTAGTTCAGAAGTGAGTTCATAGATGGCCATTCTGATGCTTCCACTGATTTTTAAAAATAATTTTACCGTGAGCAACACAACTTGTTTTCACCTAATTTTTATAAAGTTAATTGTACAACAAATTTTACTAAACATTTGACCGTGAGCAATAGGCATTACAAAGATTTAGCTCCTTCCAGGCTAAGTAGCAAACCTACCGCGAGCTTCTCAACCTCATCCCACGGGACACCCATCAATTAAATAATCCACAGTTTTAGACCTTCAGGCAAGCAACTCAGTGTTTAAAACATCCTAGGGATATGAGCTACGAATTTTAGGTAAATAAAGTATAATAAAGTATGAGAATATATTATTTATTTATTACTAAAAATGTCAACCCTTTTCTTAATCATTGTTATCCGGTCGATTAGATTACCAGTTTTCCTTTTTCCTGCCACTAAGTGAGTTAATGTTGGTCAACGCATAGTTTCGCTTAAGTCCTTATAACTACGTTCGGTGTGGGTATTTTTCAACAAAATAAAAAATGCCTTGGGTATTGAACCAACAACACATTACAGATAGGATTTTGTAAATAAGTTAATTTCACTAGGATTTGAATAAAAAAGAAAAGGAGTAAAGAAACAAACGATTGTAGGCTGTTTTCTGGAACTGCACCTAGGCCGGAAATGATTTTCGAATTTTTTTTTGTTTGATAGAGATATCTAAGTCTGACAATTTGAAACCTCTTCGGGCCCTTTAGCCCTTCAAGTTTCGGTAAAACTGAGAAAATTGCTTAATTTTACGTTTTTCGTGGTATGAGGTCCCCTACTTTGTCTGCTAAAAATGTTTCCAACATCAAACTCCTTCGGAAACGTTCGGCTCCAGGTGTTTGCGTGGCCTACAACTCCCTCTGTATTCGTTTAAAAGTATCCACATCAGCACAGTTTATGGTATCTTTTTATATCCATCCGCAGAACATCGCCCGCAAATCGACAACGTATTTCTGAAAGCTACGCACATTAATTCTGGGTAGTATATCTTCATTCGTAACGTGGTTCGGGTAGCTTAAGTTTACAATTTGTATGAGGTGTCGTTTATGGAAGTTAGCTTGTGAGCTAACTTCGCTGACATCCTTATAGATACTCGGTATAATAATGAACACGCAGAGCTGTAACTCCACGGCTGTGTTTAAAGCGAAATTGACAGTCATACGCAGCTCATTTGTAGGAAGACAAAGGTAGAGTTTCCACTTCTGTTGAAATCGGTGCCTGTTCTGCAGTTATATAAACTATTTGGTGTACACGTGCTTCGCTACGGAAACCTACATTGTGTTCAGAATTCTATATGGAGTCGTGTACACGTTGTGAATACGATTTTATTGAATTTCATAATGACATATGTATTTAAATGTTTTATTTTAGGTGCCTTTCCCTAAACAACTACTTCATTCACCGTAAATAAATCTATGTATACCCTAGACTGTAGTGCTTTATTCTCCGACTTTACAGACCAATTTTCATTAAATTCTTTACACCCATTTTCTCGTGACTCGGCACTGATAAATATCTCTTATCATATTCAGTGCGCTAAAATGTATAAGACATAGATTATCGGAAATTTAATTCTATATAACTTCAGTTTTGTAGTATTTACCAATAGGACCATCAACAACATAGATTTTTGAGAATTGAATTTTAGGGCTTCCTCTAAACTACCATTTCACTCAACGTAAATAAAATTATTTATAGCCTAGATTGTAGTGACTTATTCCACGATTTTACACACCGATTTTCATTAAATTGTCTTCAGCTATTTTTTCGTGATGCGCGTGTATACAGACAGACAGAAACTGCGGAAAATGAGAAAAAAATGCATTTCCTTGGTACCGTGGACACGACCGATAGAGATATACAATTATTTCTTAATTCTGAGCAATGTACAGACAAAACTCTTATTTTATACATATACATTGTATATATCGGTAGTACAACCTGTGAACATTTCTGAGAAACCTCACGCTCATTTGTGGCCTATACAGTACCAGACCGTTAGTGTCTCTACTTTCAATATTCAAATAAATTACTTATGAATGCATAGTTCGTATAACTCCTAACAGGCTTAACTGAATCCGTGGTGTCCTGCGGGAGTAGTTCAACGTGCAGGAAGTCATATCTGAAGTTCATATATTTAAATATCATCAAGCGCCATTTTAAGAACGGAAGAATAACGAATATAGATTTCTCCTCCCAGATTCTATACGACGTAGAGTCCATTCAGTCAGTTATTCCTGGAGAATCCCAGTCTAACCTACAGCTGGCTCATCTAACGAAAAATGTACATGAACTTAAAACTCGATGAAAATACGAATCGAGAAAACATGAAATAATAATTCCTTCACTCTTTTCGCGTAATTTTCTTTTCTGGTCCCTGGAAAGGTGTCTAAACGCGATCAGTCAAACTTCCACGAACGTTCGTGAAACTGATATCCGTGTGATTGAATCAGTCAGAGATGAACTTAATGTTAAGAAATGAATAATAATAATAATAATAATAATAATAATAATAATAATAATAATAATAATAATAATAATAATAATTTAAATCTAACTAATTTTACGGTTTTCATAGACGCCGAGGTTCCAGAATGTTTTTGAGACGGAGTTAACGTATTTGAGAAACTTGAAATACCATCGTACTGAGCTGGATCGAAGCCGCCATTTCGGGTTCACAAAGTCGGCGCTCTACTATCTGAGTTACTCAGCCTGGTTGTTATGAAATGAGTTCACAGAATAATCGTCTTAGTGCATTTCCTGGACCTATGAAGAAACTTAGTTTTGTAAGTCTGGGCAAGTTTTTGCCGGATCGCTTTAATGACCAATCCGCTATAAGAATTTCAGGGATCCAATCAACAACTGTCTGTCACCACAATATTATCATTTTGGTATTATCACTGGGGCTTGGAAATGGAGGAAAAATCCTTTTCTTTCTCGAGTGTCAGAAGACGAGGTCCAACATAATATACAGTATGTCCAATCTGGGTCATTGTAGCCCAGATAATAGTCGGTTTTATTTGTCCTTTCCTTGCCTTTTCGGCAATTTTAGCTCACAGTTCCTTTTTGGACATTTTTAGATCTTACATAAGTTTTTTGCAACTTTGCCTTTTTTTCAACTACATTCGTACTGCCCATTCTCAATTGAAATCATCATCAGTTCATGCCTCACCTCTTAAACATCTTCTCTGTAGTAAGAGAATAAATGAATTGAAAATGAAATCAAATTAAAAAGTGACTCTAATGATTGAAAAAATGCAGGGGTATCAACTTATGTGCAAGATAAAGTGACATATTGAAAGGAGAAAAAAATTTATGTGAGTGTTTTTGAAGAGAAAGAGCTCACTTGCTTCAAGTATGAACCCTTAGCATCCGTTGATGTGGATAGAATTTCTGGATCTTTTTCAACGTGCTGTCTGAAAAACAACGACTCTTTTATCTAAGAACCTGGAGATGACTATTGTGAAGTACTACAAAGCCAGCTGAGGTAAGGTTTACGAATTCCAAATTAGTGTGGTTAAGCCAAATATGATTCAAGTTATACTAATTTTAATTTTATTTCTCCAAGATGTCGATTGCGGGTTCACTGAATTCCTTCTAGGTGGAAAAAACATTTCATTCTAAATTTTGCAAGAACCTTCTTAACAAAAACGGAATTCCTTTTTTTTAAATTATGCTAATCTAAAAATATGTAATGTCTGAAAGAAACACTCATATATTTTTGCGCTGTATGTTGCATACCATCAGAATTTTGCGTTTTAAAACATGATATTCATTCATTAATTAAAACTAAAATTATGAATCAATTTGGATCGCATTTTTACGTCATTTTTGCCAGTGTTTAGTTCATTTCTTTGGGGATATTTGAGGTCTTCTTACAAGTCTCTTTTAGGTAATTTACAGATCTTCCATATCCGGGCCCTAGTTATCACTTTCATATCATCGGACCCACATGCACTTGTTTTTATATAATTAATCAGAATAGCGCATAGAATCATCTCCATTAATACATTTGAGCACAGACCGCACGATCAACAAGACGTACTCTGTCATTCAGCTCAAGCCAACACATTGGCAAAACTGCACCTGAAATGTTTAAATGCACAGATAAAACAGTATATTTCCATTAATGAACGTAGGTTTTCATGGCTCACTGCATTGAAATAAACAAACAAACAAACAAATAAATAAATAAATAAATAAATAAATAAATAAATAAATAAATAAATAAATAAATAAATAAATAAATAAATAAATAAATAAATAAATAAATAAATATGATACCTGCATTAAAGCCATATATTCAGTATATATTAAATACGAGCTTTCCACCAAATTACATTGACCTCATCAGGGCATGTGACGGACTGCCTCCGACAGTGAGCAAAAAAAAAAAAAACGTCTAAAGAACGTGGAAGTCATGACCATACTATCCACGGCCCCCCACTAACTGGAGTTAGGGAACGTCGCGCAGTGCTCTGGTGGTTGGTAGGAAAGTTACTGATTCACCGCCCGCCGTCGACAGCTTCTGGTGTGCGTCGCGCTGAGCCATGGTGGTGTTATGCATGCATTTCTGGAGTACCGGCCTCCATATATTTGATAACTTGAAGCCGTCTTCCCTCTTCAAGTTATTTGGGAGCAGCTCTATCCCTATGACTTCCCTCACAAGTCGAGCATAGAAGTTTCTTATAAGCGCGACGACCCTCGTCTGGTCAAAGGAGAGAGAGAGAGCGCAGAAGAGGTAAAGGCACAGTTGCGCTATCTGTGATGTCTCACACACTGCCATACCGGCTATCACAGAAGAAAAACTGGTCTCGGATTTCTCTTTTGGGAAAACCAAATGGTCATACGTATGTCTTTCAATAAAGGAAACTCACATTGATAACTATTAATTTCTTTGCATAAAACGAATCGTTTTAGAGAGACATCTATATGTCTCATAGTCCTGTTCTTCCATCAATACTTCACGTCACAGCCTGCACGGTTGCTAGGTAACAGCCCGTCACACTTTCTGTGTCGTTAATTTCGTGAAAAATAATTGAAGATGACGCCCACCCGTAGGATAAATTTATGCCAAAATGACAAATAACACTGTCCAGTGAGGAGTGAAGAAATGGCCCGTGAATGAAACGGTATAAAATTACCAGTGCAGGAGGCTTTGGAGTGACATACCCTACAAATAGACGGCCACGCTTACACCCAAAATCCTAGACTTCAGCGTCTCGATAATAGGGTCACAACCCACATTAACAGTGCTTAACTCTATAGAACCCAGGGCAAACATTAAATTAATTCCCTGGTACGTTACAGAGCAACACAATGGAGCTGTACTAGTATACACACGCAAATAAACACCATACGTGCTGTGTTTTCGTTGACGAAATCCGTTGCGATAATGTAATATTTCTATATTTGTACAACCGACCAGAATATTGCACACGAATAATTAATGCAGTGAATTGATGCATTCGACCGTATAAATTCCACCACGTAAAAAACGGCAGGCACTTCTATGACAAGACCACAATTATGGATATAAACTAACAGATCCCAGTGGACTCTGGGGTCCATATTGAAAACGCACAAACTGTAACTCTCGTTCAATTAGCTGTATGATTTCTGCTATGTTCAGAGAAGGCAAACTATACCGTATGGTAAGCCTAAATATTATCAAATGAATATGATATGTTCGTGTATGACATGGAACGCCCATTCATCTTGAACAGTTTTACAGAATATTCCATGAGAAGCGCTTGTATAATAAATCAATGCCACATGAACGAACCACCAGCCTTCTCGTGCAACAAGCATTCTGTACCAGCGACATTAATCATAATACATACTATTCCCTAACCAGTTACTGTTACAATGATGATAATGATGATGATGATGATGATGATTATGATACTACTACTACTACTACTACTACTACTACTACTACTAATAATAATAATAATAATAATAATAAAGAAGAAGACATTGAATATTGTGTACTAGGTTGAGTGGCTCAGACAGTGGAGCTCTGGCTTTCTGAGCTACAATTGGCGGGTTGGATTCTGGCTCTATCCGGTGGTATTTAAAGGTGCTCAAATAAGTAGGCCCCGTGTCAGTAGATTTACCGGGACATGATAGAAATCTTGAGGGATAAAATTTAGGCATCTCGGAATCTCCGAAAGTCGTAAAAGTAGTTTGTGGAATTTAAAATTATTATTATTATTATTATTATTATTATTATTATTATTATTATTATTATTATTTACAATTTTGCTTCGCGTCGCACCGACACAGACAGGTCTTCCGGCGACAATTGGAGAGGAAAGGCCTTTACAACCCTAGCATTTACCTGGTGTGAAAATGGGAAACGACGGATAACCATCTTCACGGCTGCCGACAGTGGGTATCGAAAGCACAATTTTGCGGATGCAAGCTCACACCTGCACGCTCCTAACCTCACGGCCAACTCGCCCATTATTATTATTATTATTATTATTATTATTATTATTATTATTAACCTTTTCCCAATTTCCTGGGATCAGCACTTGTATGGATTTAGCCTAGTTTTACGACTGGATTTTTTCAAGACGCCAGCCATACGTACTGTAATACACTATTAGGTGTTATTCCGCGGTGTTTTGAAGTACAGTATGAGGTGTTAAATTAATATGTGTGTTAAAACGAATGCAAACACCCATTCCCGAGCTAGAGAAATTAACCAGACAAAGTTAAAATCACTAACCCGATCGAGAATCGAGCCCAGCGTCCTCTTCCTTATGAGCATATAGGGTTAACTATAAGGTGTAGGAATATTGTTACACAGAATTATGTACATAAATTGATATATCTCAATACTATTCAGTGACATGTCCCGAATTTGATCTCAGCACCTCAATTTCTGTCGCACACATCCCTTCAAATGTTATAAGATTTAAGAGTTTCTGGAGTGCTGGAACTTTCCCATGAGGAGGGATTCTATAACGCACAAGGATATCTAAGGTCAAGTGTCGTTCAAATTTACGTAGTATTCATTACCAACGGGCTGTGTGTGTGTGCTGTATTCTAGCTCTCAACCTTGAGAGTAGAAGCCAAGCACCTAAAGGACTGCGCTAAGCAGCCAGCATAAATAATTGAGGTCTAAAAGGGCACTAGTCACCGTTTTGGTGGTAAATCAGTTATTACTGTGATTCTTATATGATTCCGCATCTGTTGATGCTAAAATGGGACTAGTTCAGTCTTTCCCTGTTTAAAGCAATGTTGAAATTTTGTGTCATGCAAAAGTGAAGTTTGGGACAGTGATGAGGAGTGAAATCTGGCGTCCAAATCACATATGAACATAGTTGTCTTACTATACAACCAGAGTTGTTTAGTAAGAAAATCGTTTTGTATTATCCCTTGCATGTTATAAATCAAGATAAAGTTATTGACTTGTTCTTGCATGACAGCGTCGATTTTGATATGTACTGTATGTTTTATTACATGACGCATGTTTTTACATTTATTTGGAGTGAGTATTAATATGCTTAAGTGATTAAAAACACATTTTGCTATAAAATTGTACAAATTTTTATGTAAACTTTATTTTTGCTAAAATGAGTTTTCCTTTTATAAAAAACGAGACTTGTCAGTCATTTTCTATATCAGTTTCCTAGTATGTGTCTTTATTATATGATTACATATTTTGGTATACGCCTTTGATCTTCCTAATGAGCATGTAGGGTTAACTATAAGGTGTAGGAATATTATTACACGGAATTATGTATAAAAATTGATATATCTCAAAACTACTATTGAGTGACATGTCCTGTTTCTAATCTCAGTATCTCCGTTTCTGTCGGCTGAAATTCGTTCAACCAACAATCGACCTTACTACAAAATTTGAAAGTTCCATTCTGCGAAATGGAAGACAGTAGTAATACAGATCCTGAGGGACACTCCACAAATCATTCATTTCTATCTATACCTGAGAACATTCCTTCCCCACTCACCCTGGAAAAGAGAAGATAATAACAGCATTAATAATTACATTTCCACTTTTTGATGCTTTTAAACTCAATTTAAATTGTAACCTGACTGTACTCTGGATCTGAATGTTCACTCTCATTGGAGGATAGGCGATTTATTTCTTTAATAAAGCTCTCTATCTCCCTTATTTAAGTATTTAAAGGATTTATTTCCACTCAAATTTCCTCACTGGTGGTTGTTTTTCATAAATAAATCTACGAACTTTGAAATCTGAATAAAAGGATAAAAATATATTTTATAGTGAGGTTTTAATAATAGACGTTAACGATCCCAACATCAAATTAATGTAATTAATTTAAAAGTATGTAAAACAATAATTATCTTTCGCATATTTTCAGAAATATTTTGCTAGTCTTGAACAAACGTTATTGAGAGACGTTAGCAAAATGTCACCCAGCAAGTGGTTACGACATATGTGATCTAAAACAGTGGGACGATGAAATGTACATGAGTAAAAAAGTGATACAACCATAAAATACAACGATTATTTTTTTGCAAAATTCTTCCACTTATTTTAAGAATTTTGCCTTACTATATTTCCGAAAATGCTACGTTTGTATCAGCTATGAATTTGAAAAATTCAGGACAGATTTTCAGATTTATTAAAAGGAACAAAATAGTACGAAAAATGCCTTCCATTTGATATTCACCATAGTACTGTAAATATAATAAAAATAACATTTTGTACATTGAGAACCCAACGAGTGTTTACGGCCAACTCAAACAAGGGGCTCACACCGAGCTGACGGGAAGAAAACATTGCATTTCCCCCAGAACCTTGCCGGTCCTTCACGTTGGAGACAGCCACTGTTCTCTTCATCAAGAAGGACTTAGGGAACAGCCACGTTATCATTACAAAACATGAGGGAAATGAAAGGCAGACAATGTTATTCATGTCATCATTGCAGCAACTGAAGACTTTCTATTTTCGTTGATGCAGACCTGGCATCTTCTAAGAAAATTCTGTGACAAGCATTATTCTATTTCGCACTCTCTTAATTTAGCTTTCCATGGTCCCAGCTGTACGTAGATTTTTCCGATAGACTTTCTGTTTCAAACTTCCCTACAAATAAAAGTCACACATACTGAAGAACATACAATCACAATCAATCACTGAGCGCGTCAAGTAAATCATGTGTGTCACAAGCACAATATGTACAGAGCTCTATTAAGGACAAAGCATCCAGTTCGCTATGGGCGCCCCGCTTGAGTTTGCCGTAAATTCTTGTTTGGCGGTCACTAAACAAAAATGAAACAAGAATAGCGCAAATTTTATAAAAATATATTAACATACGCAAATGATTTCGATGTTTCTTAATTAGCGGAATACTCCTGAATCCCTACGCTACAGTGTGTTATCGTTTAGCTTACACAGAAAATGAAGCGCGGGAGTACTTCACATCTCTCACAAATTAAGGTGTCTTCAATAATGTTCATTTTCAAATAAATTCCAATAAATTATTTTTTTAGCTGGAAAAGGGTTTAAAAAGACAAGTATAGTATTCGAAGTACAATTTCAATGTTTTTAATAGAATTTAGACTTGACCAAAAAACAAGAAATATTATAAAGTTTATGGATGGATGTAGTGATGAGTTTGAAATAAATACGGGTGTGCGTTAATTTGATGGGTTCTCCCCTTTACTGTTTAATTGTGCTCTTGAAAACCATGTCACCGAATAGGACCAAAAATTGAGGGTATTGACAAACTGTCTGCTGATGATATGGCATTAATTGAAGACATCTCTGATGCAAAGAAACAGATTGATATACTGGAAGAGCAAGTAGCAAAAATAGGACTTAAAATCTCATATGAAAAAAAATGAAAAAATGAAATGTCGTATGGCTTTTAGTGCCGGGATATCCCAGGACGGGTTCGGCTCGCCAGGTGCAGGTCTTTCTATTTGACACCCTTAGGCGACCTGCGCGTCGTGATGAGGATGAAATGATGATGAAGACAACACGTACACCAAGCCCCCGTGCCATTCGAATTAGCCAATTAAAGTTAAAATCGCCGACCCAGCCGGGAATCGAACCCAGGACCCTCTGAACCGAATTGCTTTTCAACACACAAATAGTGTTTATAACAGAACCTGCTTATCCTGGAACAGTAAAAAATTCAGTGATCAAACCTGAAGCTCTTCAGGCTTCAGAAACGCTCAATTTACATCGTAAAAACTTAAAGGAAAAATTTAGAGATTAAAGAAAGGAAAATCGTGAGAAAAATCTTAGGGCCCACAATTACCCTAAAACCAACTCGGAAATATTTTAAAATTTCTAAACTTACTGATACAATGAGACCGCGACGAATTCAATTTTTAATCCAGTTGGAAAGAACGAATAACACCAGACTAATTTTTCGAATACGCAAATTTCTGGAAATCAAACGCACGAGAACAAAAGAGTATAAGAAAGCAGAGAAAGACCTCACTGAATTAGGATCATTAAATCTGCAGGATGGAAATGTAATCAGGAACAAAGTTCACACAAGGGGATTGGAGGAGGATGAGAAGAAATCAACACGACATACTTGGTCGGAGGAACAGAAATTTCAATGAAAATGAAGAACTACTGGCCAAGGAGGGGAGCTCACCAAATGCTGATTCCGCGTGGTACTAAGTGACCTATTCTCGCAGACATTATCGCTTGGGATACACTCTAAAATATAAATTAAATGGCAATAAATTGAAATCCCAACCTCTTAGAGAAAGAGGTAGAGTTTGTAGCTCTTACTGTCCTGTATGAATGGTTTATTTCAGGAATATATCATTGCTTCACTTGCATAATGTTAACATTTCCTACAGCACGTGACCTAATCGAATAGAATGAGAATGTCCATCTCCCTATATTTTCTTACTATCTGTCAGATCTACAGTACTTCCAACGCCACAAAATCAATGAATACCTAATCATTTTAAAACCTTAGTCCCTGCCATTCGCAGTAATCTCTTACAGCGATGATTGAGGTATCTATGAGCAAAGTGGTTTTCTTTCAACGAGATAATGGCTGTCATTTCCAGCCTGACAGCCGACGTTCTCTTAATGAATCAATTTAAAATTTAATTACGAAGGGAATGAGTTAAAATGACAAATGCGGTTCATATCCTCCTGAACATGACTTGTAGCCGTACATCGGCATTTTACGAGATGACAGGCCAATCAAAATCCACTTTAATCTCAAAAGCGTCCTTCTTTGCTGCTCCTTCTCCTACTCTGTGCAATAACTGATTCATATCTTATTTGCTCATTTCACTTCCCGATTGGCCTGTTCCCTCCCATTGGAACATGACAAAAGAAATCTTGAACGGCGAGTAAGCTCACATTGGAGGCACGCGTGTGCAAGTAATTTGGTGGCGCGCGCGTGCGCAAGCGTGCACATATAAACAAAATCTGCAGGAAAGCGACAGAAACAAGTGCTGACTTGTCCATCGTCGCTCACCCTACCCGCCACAAGCAAGTGCACGCTTGCGCAAGCTTGATCCGACTCCACTTCGAAACAAAAATATTTGTTTTGTAGTTGGAAGCGTGCGTGATCTCAGTTGATTTCTGACCATCGAGGCTTCTCTTCAAGTGATATACACTCTAGGAAATTAGATTTCCTCTTTATTCTAGGTGTGATTTTGTCCAGTATATAGTAGAAAGTGTCTGGTATCATTCTGAAGTATTCAAAAAACTTATCAGGCTGTCTAAGCAAATCGTTGAATATTCGTGCATAATCTCCATCTTCCTCTCTGTCCAAAAAAATACTCGTTCACCCACTCTTCCTTGATTTCCTGGTCATCCAAAAATAAAAACTTTAAAACACCATTTTTCCAAAACAATGTCCTCATCGTCTGACATCTCCATTTCTGTTTATAATAATTAACTTGCACCAAATGCTGTATCTGCTTGCACCTGCTTGCATTTAGTGTGAGCACATTGCTGTTCACGCCAGCTTGCGCACGCGCGTGCCACCAAATTACTTGCATAAGCGTGCCTGCAATGTGATCGGAGCCTAAGAAAGAACATATCAAAAAGGACCACGTACTGTAGCTGTGAGTTGGCAGTTTGACAATTATTCAGGTATTACAATATGGTCTCCTTCAAAGTACTCTCCCTGAGACAAGATGCACTTCTGCCAACGCCGTTTCCACTGTTGATAACATTGTTGAAAGTCTTCAGTTGTGATGCTGTTCAGTTGCCGTGTCGTTTCTCCCTTGATGGCTTCCACGTCACCCAAGTGCCGCCCCCGAAGGACCATTTTGCATTTCGGGAACAGGAAGAAGTTACAAGGGGCTAAATCGGGTGAATAAGGCGGGTGGTCTGTCACGGTGATTGAGCTTCGGGCCAAAAACTCACGCACAACGAGCGACGTGTGAGCGGGCGCATTGTCGTGATGAAGGATCCACCTGCCCCCTTGTGCCAAATCCGGTCGAACTCAGGCCACACGAGCTCTGAGACTTGATGTTGATGCGCTGTTCCTCAATCAGAGAGAGCTCCATACCGACGGCAGGTGAAAACGGGTAACTTTCAACAAGCAGCCGCACACTGCTACTGACACGCAGAACTCTCCGACTCGAACTGAGCGTTGAGAAGATTGGCGACAACAGCAGTGCCACCTGGCGGCGCCTCCGCGATACGTGATACGTCACCCCGACGGATTTATACGTATTTTCCGGACAAACCTCGTATAACGGGTGCAAGTAGTAAGGCGCAATTCTCATCCGTTTCCGAGAAATAAATTGATGGATTCCACAACGCCTATGTGCAAGCTATGTTTGCGAAAATGGCAACGAGCTCGTGGGGCAGCAGCAAGAGCTCAGCTTCGTAAGCGGGGGATCGCTGGATCGAATCCTGCCGATGGACAATTTTTTTCAAATATTTCACATCTCTCACAAATTAAGGTGTATTCAATAATGTTCACTTTCGAATCAATTCCAATAAATTATTTTTTAGCGGGAAAAAGTTTCTACAAAAATCGTACAAAAATGCAACAATACGGCATTTATCACATGCGCAATATGTCGCAATAATTACTGTTTCCCCTGCTTCTACGACCAATATCATAGTTCGTGCAGTAGTTCGTTGCGCGAACAGCACGATAGTGAAATTTAAAAAATAGGGTAGAGTATGCATGTTTAGTCCTCAGCCCTTTGCTGGCCAGATGTAGTGTTTACAGTGCACTATGTCTTCTGGTACGGGTTATATCAAATTGACCTGTCTCAGTCTCATCCTTGGCTTTGACAATATGAAAGTGACTCATATGGTCGATTGGTGCATGCATTTCAGTGGGATTGTCAGACTGATATGTAACAGCAACGGCTGGCTCGGTGAGGAAAGCAACGGGAAACTACCTCACTCCTCATTTCCCTAGTACGCCCTTACAGTGACGCCTAGGCTATTTATGACAGCTGTTGGCGGAGCTGCAGAGGATCAAACCAGCCTTCGGACTGAATACCCAACATACAGGGTAGAGTAAGCTGTACAAAATACTGGGAATAAAAGTATTATTTTTTCAAACAGCTCCTGAACGATTTTTTCAGAAAACACTTTCCGCTAAAGAAAATATTTTTTTGGAATTGATTATAAAATGAGCATTATTGAAGATACCTTAATTTGTGAGAGATGTAAAATATTTGAAAAAAAATAAATTATCCATCGGCGGGATTCGACCCAGCGATCCCGTGCTTACGAAGTGGATCTCTTCCCGCTGCGCCAGGAGCTCGTTGTCTGCTTCGCAAACATAGCTTGCACATAAGCGCACTGGATTTTTTCATTAATTAATTTCTCGGAAACGGCCGAAAATTGCGCCTTACAACTTGCACCTGTAATACTCCTGGTCATGGCCTACATGTGCACCAAAGATGGATCGAATCGGTCACCCATTCGCCATGGCCTCCGCTTGTGAGACTCAGTGCGGCTCGTCTTACCCACCTGTCCAGTGAGCCTGGCTCAGTGAGTTCGGCAGTCTCAGATATACGGCTCAAACAGACTGAAGCTCACTGATGCTAACTACAGGCCAGAGATATTCATTTAAGGCAATAAATCAGTAGAGCCCTCAAGAACCACCCAGTAGCTGCTTATACATTCTCTCTCACTGGTCACATCCATCAGACGTGGTAACACATGCACACATCTGAAGAGTGAGGGGAGGTGGAGAAAATGGAAGTACGAAGATATCTAGCATGAACGAAACACACGTGAAGGGGAAAGTACTTGCTTCCCCTCCTGCCCACACGTCCCACTGGCTCGATAATGAACGGTGAGGGGAATGAAGGGAGGAACCACACAATTCCTTCTAGGGAGCAAACGTAATGTGTATGTCAACTTATTGAGAGTCCAATTCTCCAGTTTCTTTGTAATTCTTGCGTGCGAGATCTGGCTGAAATGTTAGCGGTATCGACTATGACTATTATCAAATGGCATCGCGCTCAACCACTGTAAGAATGACCCTTATTTTCGTTAATATAGGCTCTGTTAAATAATAATAATAATAATAATAATAATAATAATAATAATAATAATTGTTATCCTCAAAAGCCAAAGTAAAAATAACCTGGCATTAATAATTATAATTATGATTATCAGAGACGCAAGGGCGTTTGGAAAACCGTTTCTATGAAGTTATTGTCAGGACTGATCAAATAATCAAATGCCTTATATTGGGGTGAGGTTACATCGTGCACACTTCATCGCAATTAAATTACAGTTAATTAATTTTCTTTAATTAGGAAAAGCTAGTATAGCTAGAATGTTTAACCATAGGAACATCTTAATTAGTTCCCGACAAAAAAATGAAGTTGGGTGTGGCCTCTGAGTGCACTACGTCGCAAGCCACACCTCATAGAAGACGAACACATGTGACGTTGCCTTGCTTACTTCTCCTTCATCCTCAGGGTTGGCCAAAATCTTCGCCCAAACGTTACCTGTTTCCTTTTTCACCCGGAATTCTTGTGATAGCGATTATACATCTCTAGCTACGTCTCTCCCTTCCCATTCCCCGCTGTAGCCTTAAGATCTGTCTGAGTCATTGCGACGTCATCCAATAGCAATTTTATATTATATACGTAGTTCCGAAACATGTGGTAAGTAGTCAGCGCTGGTTAGTACATCCCACTACAACATAAAATGTTCCTATGAACATACTTCCAAAATCTCTTGGTGCATTAAATAAATACTGGATTATTCCATGCACAACACTGGTGGACACTTAAGATTCTGAATTGCGGTCACTTTTACTGTCATAATTTGGATCTGAATAACAGTCTTATACATTACTGAGGTCTTCTTCTAACCATATTTCTATACGCTTTTCACAATTAGTCACGTGGAACGCTACTTATTGCCACCAAACTACACAAACCACGAGGTTTGGTCTGAGTGACCGCCTCTGAGGTGAATGCCTCTACCTGTGCTCAATGTGGATCTCAATCGACCTCAACAATGCAGATAGGAGATGTGCAAAAGAAGGTAACTGAATGGGGAGGACATTTAGCCAATCAGCCGCAATGGAATGTCACAGAGACGGCGCCTCGAGGTTCACGGGTTAAAGTAACCTAACATTTACCTAGTGTGGAAATGAGATACCACGGTAAAAACATCTTCAGAGCTGCTGACGGTGAGAATCGAACCCATCATCTCCCGAGTGCAAGCTCACAGCTACGTGATGTGAATCGCGTAGCGAACTCGCTCGGTACAGTGAATGTCTCCATTTTGGTAATGTTGCTGAAAATTTCAGTTTCCAGGTCAAGTCCGATTCTCTTAAATTCAGCAGCTGTAGTGATTTTGTCGTTGACTTCGAACAAATCTTGAATAGCGCAGTGTTCAGCTAGTCTTCTACAGATAAGGAGATGTGCGGGATTCTAAATGTCACCGTATCTGCACAGTGAGTTCGATCTTATAGCGCAACCCCTGCTACTGAAGGTTGGATTTAAAACTCGAAACATCAGCTACTTTCCGTCGGTTCAGTGACTTCCGTACTGGATACGGGAGGTCTTTCCCAGAGGCAAGTTGTTCTTTAATGTCCAACTGCAGTTTCGGCCTTAATTCAGTGATGCGGTTGTTTTTTGGGGAGCCTTGGAAGGTTTGTGACATGCAAAGGAAACCCTTTCTAGACCTTAGACTACGATGCAGAGACGCTAACGTCAAGTTTATTTTTAAAAATATAATTCGAACAATAGGGGCAAAATGTGTTATACCCAAGGAATCTAAAACCTTAAATATAGGCCGACTTCAGATTATGACATAGAGTTCAAAAAACAACCGCATCACTAAAAATAATCTTACCTTAACAGTGTTCCGTTGAAATGAGATACAGTGTCGATCAATGTTGAACTCTTACGAAATTCCTTCATACTGTATGGGCCAAGCACCGGTACTCACCTGTAAAGAAAAAGAAATATTCAATTACAGATAGATATAACAACAAGACAAAGAGAAGATGAAAGACATTCGTGTCAGAGCCTAAGAATTCTGTAACATATTGAGGAATATCAACTTGTAGTAAATAAGAAGCTGATCACAGAAATCCATGTGGTCAAATACTCCATTTCTAACGTTAATTGTTTAACGGACTCTGTACCTACTCTGAATAACAACTGTATTGCCTCAGCTACCGTGTGCTAGCTTTTTGACATGGCACCATTTAGTCTATTATTATTATTATTGATATATACAGTCGTATCAGCACTGTCAAAATGGCTTTGATATTTTATAATGATTACCATTTAGTCTGCCAGCATGCCAACGTCGACATTTTGTTTTAATTTACCAGAGCGCAAAGAAACTGGAAATCTACTGTTTGAACCATAGCTGATTTTTAGTTGAATTTTTCTGAATAAGCACTTAACGTGTTACCAGATATTCTTTCTCATGGCGACACCATACGACTTGGAATGCCAAAGAGGCTTTTTACCGTCCTTCGAAAATCCAACTACCTTTAAAAATCTGAACTCGAGGTCTTCTAATCCGGAGACCGACGCTCTATCAATGATCCACACAGATATAATAATAATAATAATAATAATAATAATAATAATAATAATAATAATAATAATAATAAGAAGAAGAAGAAGAAGAAGAAGAAGAAGAAGAAGATTAGCAAGCAGGATCTTTACCTACAATTCTGAAAAGAAAACCAAACGATCCTGGTTCACGGAGTTGGAAAGAGACTTACAAGAAGTGAGGATTAAATGTGACGATATTCGGGAGCGTAACCCCCTTAAGATGAAACTCAAAGAACACCAGCATTTCCAACAAAAACCTAATGGACTGATGAAAGGAAACAGCAACATCGAGAAAGATATCACAAGGCAAATATTAAAGCTCGAGGAAGAAAACAGTTGGATTAACGTGGTCCACAATTGGCCGAAACTACAAGAAGAAGAAAGCTCCTGAGAAAGAGTGACCGTTCTCGTTTGTGGAAGAGTTTTGTTCCTTTGTTGCTCTATGTTAGGGCTTGCACTCTTTTATACGGCCTTCTGTGATCATTCGTAGAGTCGAGAATATATACTTCAAGTGTTTCCACATTCATTTGGACGCTTCTGTGGCTGTAGAACTATCAAAATAATAATACAGTCAAACCTCGATATTTCGAACCTCCATTACCCGAATTTTCAGTATCTCGAAGTAAATTCAATTTCTCGGTTGTTTGTCCTATTCTTCACGTGCATTTATTTCTCTATTACTCTAAATTCAGTTACACAAATTTCTTGATTTCTCGAAGCAAACATTTCTTCCCTTCAAGCAAAATAATATTTTTTTTTTTTTGCTAGGGGCTTTACGTCGCACCGACACAGATAGGTCTTATGGCGACGATGGGATAGGAAAGGGCTAGGAGTTGGAAGGAAGAGGCCGTGGCCTTAATTAAGGTACAGCCCCAGCATTTGCCTGGTGTGAAAATGGGAAACCACGGAAAACCATTTTCAGGGCTGCCGATAGTGGGATTCGAACCTACTATCTCCCGGATGCAAGCTCACAGCCGCGAGACTCTACGCGCACGGCCAACTCGCCCGGTAATAATAATAATAATAATAATAATAATAATAATAATAATAATAATAATAATAATAATCGTACGGCCTCAGCTACCGTTTGCAGACATTTCTATTTGACGCCATCTGGCTGTCTGCTCGTCAATTTCGACGTTCCGTTTTACTCTAGGTCCGCTAGATGGCAGACAGAGTAAACCGGATCTCTCTTGGGCGTCTATGGCTGAGATTTAATGAATTTTGTCGGGTAAATACCAAATGTATCACCAGAGATCTTTTACATGCCGACATCGTATGACATGGAGTGTCGAATGGACTTTTTTTCCCCCCTTCAAAAATCCGACTACCTCTGCCGGGTTTGAGCCCGCTATCTTGGGATCCGGAGGCCGACACTCTACCACGGACCCACAGAGGCAAAAAATACCCTTCAACTCGAATTTAGTGGAACATTAACTGTGCGATACGGCATTTGTGGTTTTTGGGGAACAGTTAAGAAGTAAAGAAAGGGTTACAGTGAAGCTGGGAACTAATCTGACGGGAACAGGAAAAAAACTAAAACTTCTACTATTCGGAAAATCTGCTAAGCCTCGATGTATCTCGGGTGTGTATTAATTAGTGGTCACGAACGAAAGCAACCCCCGAAGGTGGATGACAAGCTCCATTTACGAATCTCGGCTGGGTGGTATTGACGAGAAGTTCCAACGTGAAGGGAGGAAAAGTTAACAGTAACAAACAGAAGAGACGAATGGATTTTTTTTCCAAAGGTATTACCGAGGTATGTTTCTCGTTTCACTACTGTATGTACTGTATCCTGTCTTCTAAAACGTTAGTATAGTACGGGTTATAATTAAAGTAATGTATACAGTATCATCCCGTAGATACATATGATTCAATTATGTGCTATATATGCTCAAAGACGGTATTCTCTATATATCGACATTTCGATAACTCGAAATAAAATGTAGCTCCCGAGGTTATTCCAGATAACGAGGTTCCACTTTATCATGTTAGTTGCTTTACGTTCCACCAACTATTTTTACGGTTTTCGGAGAGCAGAACTATCGGTAAATGAAGCTGGGGTCAAAAGTTGCATTGAATACCTTACATGATCTAATCTAAACTGAGAATTGCACATCGGTTCCAGCCTATCCCACGCTGGAAAACCGGCTAATCGGGATAACCACTCGATGGCAGTGAGCTAAGTTGCCAATTTTAATTTTTTTTAAATAATATTATTTGCTTTACGTCCCACTAACTACTTTTACGGTCTTCGGAGACGCCGAGGTGCCGGAATTTAGTCCCGCAGGAGTTCCTTTACGTGCCAGTAAATCTACCGACACGAGGCTGTCGTATTTGAGCACCTTCAAATAACACCGGACTGAGCCAGGATCGAACCTGCCAAGTTGGGATTAGAAGGCCAGCGCCTTAACCATCTGAGCCACTCAGCCTGGCAATTTTGAATTTAAGCCTCTGGACACATCTAAATTTATTAGCGGGACTGAACTGTCATGTTTTGCAGAAAAAAAGATGTATCGGTGCTAACAAATGAAAGATTTATGGTACTTGTGCAATAGCAATCCATCGGTCAGCTGCAACTGCTGTGAAAACGAGGATAGTTTTAAAAAATACTTAATAGCCTAACAAATCTGAGAGGATGGGGAACGAATTTTAATTTCACAGCGAAAGTTCGTAAGGTGAGAAAATAAATGCCTATGTTTGAATGACTGAATGGGCCAGACTGCAAGGTGGTAATCCCAGCCGAGCGAGTTGGGCAGTGCAGTTACACAATGCAGTCATGTTTGATATTGTAAAGCAGGTAATCTCCTGCAGCATGGGAGTCACAACATGCTCCCAGCAGTGCTCTGCATCACAGTATTTACACTGGCGTGGTAAAAGATAACAATGCCGATTAAACGTCTCTATGTTGACATGAACTCCAGCGCACTGAAACACCACTGCACAATCCCACAGCTTCCCCGCGATTATTCCAGTACATCGATGTTGAAATCAAGATCATTATTGGTGTCGGTTGTTCTATTTAACAGCTTCAGGTAACTTAGGCATCACTTCGTGTATACTTGTGACCAAGCGTGGACGGATGAAAACATAATATTCCACACAAATTGACTCCAAAAGCTCTGAACTTGTGAACGTCTGTTGGCGATCACGGATTCCCTAGCTGAGACTAGCAATTGCTTCACTCTTACTTGTACAAACTCCCCTATCTGATCTCCCCCCGGGACAACTATTTTCCATTCAGCTTTCTAAAATGCTAATAATCTTGCTCTTGCTGTCCAGTATGATCAGTTTGAGGGCATTGAGCCGATGTTTGCATACACCCTAGAACAGCTTGATACTTACTATAAGGCTGATGACACACGGAGCGGTTTTTGCCGCGTCGGCAGCCGCCTGTGATTGATACACAGAGCGGTTTTTGCCGACTGTGACGAAACTACTGCCTGCTCGAACTGCATCTAAAATGACTGCTTATAAGCAGTCATCGGGTGCGTATCGAGCAGGCAGTGGACAAAACACATTAGTGAGCGTGACGTTAGGTGAGGAAGCTAGCTAAAATTACCGAAAAATAAAGGATTCTTCTTATTCTTATTCCAAAAGTCTACTTACTCTATATGTCCTTTTACGTGTATATTATTGAATTTCAAAGATACTTCATGATATCTAATACAAGAATACCTACCAATGATGCAATCGCCGGGTAAATTCAGCCACGCCCGACTAGAGCGAAGCTACAAGTCGGCCGTGATTCGGCATAATGTATTAAATCTATGGCGCTAGAGCGCGCACAAAGTCTTCAAAACGCTCGCTGCACCGCCAGCTACACGACAGGCCGAGTCGGCAAATCTGCCGCCTGTCGGCGAGCACCGCTCTGTCTGTTTCATCCCATCTGATACAATAGAAACATGCGCCGACTCGGCGAAAACCGCTCCGTGTGTCATCATCCTAAAAGGAATCAACTCATACTCAATCCTCGTAGGACTCAACTACGTGCTTTAAGTTTGAAACATAAATGGACTGATCGGAAACTCTAAGTATTCTGAAGAGGAGTCTTACTAGATCACAGTCTCCACTCAGATATCTGGGTGTCACTTTGGACCGTACATTTACCTACAAGGAGCAATGCCTTAAGCTGAAGTAGGAGGTGTGCAGGAATACCAGGGTACTCATCCTCCAACATTAAGAACGACAGCTCTAGCTTTATGTTACTCTACAGGAGAATACGCCATCTCGGTGTGGTACACGTGGGAACGTCCAATAAAGGTCGATGTAGCCTTATGAGAACTGTAGGATTATTACAGGATGACTAAGACCAACCCCCATGGATAACGTGCACTCTCTTGCTGGGATTGCTCCATGTGATATCTAAGGATCAATCAATCAATACTGATCTGCATTTAGGGCAGTCGCCCAGGTGGCAGATTCCCTATCTGTTGCTTTCCTAGCCTTTTCCGAAATGATTTCAAACAAATTGGAAATTTATTGTACATCTCCCTTGGTAAGTTATTCCAATCCCTAACTCCCCTTCCTATAAATGAATATTTGCCCCAGTTTGTCCTCTTGAATTCCAACTTTATCTTCATATCGTGATCTTTCCTACTTTTATAAACGCCATTCAAACCTATTCGTCTACTAATGTCATTCCACGCCATCTCTCCGCTGACAGCCCGGAACATACCACTTAGTCGAGCAGCTCTTCTTCTTTCTCTCAATTCTTCCCAACCCAAACATTGCAACATTTTTGTAACGCTACTCTTTTGTCGGAAATCACCCAGAACAAATCGAGCTGCTTTTCTTTGGATTTTTTCCAGTTCTTGAATCAGGTAATCCTGGTGAGGGTCCCATACACTGGAACCAAACTCTAGTTGGGGTCTTACCAGAGACTTATATGCACTCTCCTTTACATCCTTACTACAACCCCTAAACACCCTCGTAACCATGTGCAGAGATCTTTAGCCTTTATTTACAATCCCATTTATGTGATTACCCCAGTGAAGATCTTTCCTTATATTAACACCTAGATACTTACAATGATCCCCAAAAGGAACTTTCACCCCATCAATGCAGTAATTAAAACTGAGAGGACTTTTCCTATTTGTGAAACTCACAACCTGACTTTTAGCCCCGTTTATCAACATACCATTGCCTGCTGTCCATCTCACAACATTTTCGAGGTCACGTTGCAGTTGCTCACAATCTTGCAACTTATTTATCACTCTATAGAGAATAACATCATCCGCAAAAAGCCTTACCTCCGATTCCACTCCTTTACTCATATCATTTATATATATAAGAAAACATAAAGGTCCGATAACACTGCCCTGAGGAACACCCCTCTCAACTATTACAGGGTCAGACAAAGCTTCACCTACTCTAACTCTCTGAGATCTATTTTCTAGAAATATAGCAACCCATTCAGTCACTCTTTTGTCTAGTCCAACTGCACTCATTTTTGCCAGTAGTCTCCCATGATCCACCCTATCAAATGCTTTAGGCATGTCAATAGGTCACAGCTAGCAGCGAAAGGCGTAAAACAACCACAACTATCTAACATCCACTCTTTGGTTATCAACCTGCTCAAAGAAGATTCAAATCCAGTAAGAGCTTCTTAAACACTTCAAAGACACTAGCAGAATCAACAGCGATAGTCTAAGTCTCAAGCGGAAGCCGTCCGAGTGGATGGAACCTTCTGGTTACACAGAGAAATGGAAAACCCAGAAGTCCTTGAATAGATTACAAGCTGAAGTCGCAAGATCCAGGGAGAACTTACATAAGTGGCATTTCTCTACTGACACAATTTAACGGCCGGACGCCCCTCCTCACGCCATATCTCTGTGGAGGGATTGTATTCACTCTTCCGTGTTACTGTGGTGGTCAATAGTGCGGTATGTTACATGTAGATAATGTAAATTCGTTCTCTCGTCCTGAGGTGGTACAGCTCCTTTCAGCCTAAGGAATTAACCAAACGCAGTTAGAAATCTTCGCCCGGCGGGGAGTCAAATCCGGGACTCTCTGAACCGAAGACCAGTACGCTGACCATTCAGCCAATGAAACAAACTAAACATTCTTCAGTTTATTGTTTCTGATGTTGCTACAGCCATCCAGGCTCATTTTGAATTTCGCCGGGGGCGGGGAGAGGGGTTGAGGGGGTTAAGAACTTCCTGACGCCACGAGATTTTTACGACGAAATCTCAACTCAAGGTCGACCAGGATTCGAAACTCAGCCTTCTGGAAGGGAAGCTAGCAGGTAATTCACTAGGCTAATCACGCCCCCATTCATACACATTTAGGTCAAACATTGTGTATTCTTTAAGTTACCTTCCAGAAACAAATTTTTAATCCCTTCTCTTCGAAACTTTTTATAATGATAAGAAAGACGTCAGTGTACCCTTCATTAGTTCACGGGGGCTTCTATATTTCCTTCGGGCTCTCAACTAACAAGACAGGCTTCCAAACCACGTGTCTGACGCAGCTGTTATTTAGGTGTGAAAGGGGTTGTGACCACCAACTGGCACTACCGGCTTCCCATCAAAGCAGTTGCAGTTCGATTCTCAGCGAATGCGCGTGGATTTTAGAAATAACGTCACAATCCAGTGGGTCGTATTCCAAGTAAACCAGTATATTTCGTGGCTAAGATCGTAATATCAACAGTCACCAACAAATACAAATTTGTCTTTCTCTTTTGTCTTCGTTGTGAAAGTTTCTGCAAGCTTCATTCCATCTACCATTGTCAGATCTTGTTTCCTATCGACCTCGATGACACTAGGTCGAAGAAGCCTACATTTTCCAATGTTTCGTGGCCTTTACCTTTCTTTAAGGGTGTACGGGAAGTAATCTTGGGGAAATCAAATGTTTCGTATTATGAAACATTGGAATTTCCTCTTTACATTTTCTTTTTTGGTAATTGTCTAAGGCATGCTGAGTGTTCTGCTTTTACCTGGTATGGCGGATTCGACAAACCATTTGTATGAAATGAAGAAAGAGTTACTACTACTACTACTTTCGCAATTTGCTTTACGTCACACCGTCACAGATAGGTCTTAGGGCGACGACGGAATAGGAAAGACCTAGGAGTGAGAAAGAAGCGGCCGTGGCCTTAATTAATGTACAACCTGGTGTGAAAATGAGAACCTACGGAAAACAATCTTCAGGGCTGCCGACGGTGGGGTTCGAACCCTCTACTCCCGAACGCAAGCTCACAGCTGCGCGCCCCTATCCGCACGGCCAACTCGCCCGGTACTACTACTTCTCCTATTATTTGTATTATTATATCAGAAATATTATCAAAAACATCCTAAACAGTGTAAGAAACAGGAGAGGCTCCAACAGAAGGCTTAATTCGAAGAGGATACAGATAAACCCAGCTATGGGCTAGGCAAGGACCGACGTTGAAACTTTTAATCTGATTTCCCAGAAGTTAATCTTGCGAAGGAACGTAAGCTCAGACATTTTCAAGACTCATTTGTAAGAATATCCCATGAATTCTGAAACTCAAACAATGAGCATATTTTAAACTTTACTAGAAGCTTCGGAATATATTCACGTGAAAATATGTAAACAATTTAGTATGATTAAACAAAAATAATATTTTCCAAAGAGGAGCCTTTCTCTTCCAAAGGTATTTGCTTCACTCCTAAGCAAACACATTTGTTTATAACTTGTAACAGAACCAACTCTCTATGTCAAATAGTTTGTTAAAAATGTTCCTTGAAGGTGATGATTTTTAACATTGTAAAGATAGGGCTTTCCATAGGCTATACCCTTAACGGTTATACTGACTTGTTGACGGTCTAATCTCTTGAAGTATTCTCCTTCAGTTTAAGTTAAAATTGTATCATTGGACCATAAATCGGGTATCACAACGAATTTATACCCAGTATGTTAATATCGTTCTGCATCGAAAATAACAATTACCAGCACTAACAATACATGAGTATATCGAGCAAAATGAAGGGAACTAAGTTATATTTTAGCTGCCACCCCCGGACGCCCGACTTCGATTCTCGGCTCTGCCACGAACTTCGAAAAGTGGTACGAGTGCTTGAACGGGGTCCATTCAGTCTCGGGAGGTCAACTGAGTGGTTTTGCGTGGTTTCTCACTTCTCCTCCAGACATATGCCCGGATGGTACCTAAGTTACGGCCACGACCGTTTCGTTCCAACTTCCTTGACTCTCTCTTCCAATAACCCCCCTCACAAGGCCCCTGCTCAGCAAAGCCGGTGATGCCGCCTGGGCGAGGCACTTGTCCTCCTCCCCAGTTTCATCACCATGAACCAAAGTCTTGCGCTCCAGGATACTGCCCTTGAGGCGACAACGGTGGGAGCCCTCGCTGAATCCGAGGGAAAAACCAACTCTGGAGGATAAACGGATTAATAATAATAATAATAATAATAATAATAATAATAATAATAATAATAATAATTGTACCGGGCGGTACACCTCCATGCCGCTAATTCAAACATTGCGCCAGTTGAAACTCCTCTACTGGAGGAAGCCTGAACTTTAACAACCATGTTAATTCTAAAGTTTCTCTGAAGATGTCGCTATTGTAAATTTTGAAGAGTTCTGAACTGTCTTTTTCGATTTATATTTGTTTGCTCTGTAGTAAGAAGTGTGAACATTCTCTTCTAGATGGCGCTACTGAAGAACTACAATTGTGCACCCTAGTGCGAAGTGAAGGAACTGTTTTTTGAGAAATTTTGTGTTCATAAGTTTGTTCTTTGTTAAATTTCTTTCAGTCATTTTTTGGGTTGGCAGGATAACCCTTCTCTTTCCGCTTGTTTTGAATTTAGCCAATCCCGAATTTCTCTAATTAATTTTTGACCAATAACGTATATCTTCTCCGATATGGATATGTTGCTTGATCCTAGCCAATAAAATTGAGGAGGGTGTGGGTTCTCATTCTTGAAAGGTCTCGAATGTTCCACGAGGGTATTTAAACTGCTGATTTTCTGGTCTCCGGGCCACTTCAGTAACATCTTTCCTAGTGTGATTATGTAGCAGGGGGCGGGAAGCGCCTCTTCCTTCGGGCAGCAGTTCTTCCATAAGGTAATGGCCTTTTAATAACTTCATTTCTTGCTAGCTCAGCAGTTTAACCCTCGGGGCAGGTTCGAAACTTTTATCATGTAACCTTCCTTTAAAATGTAAAAGACACTTGGTATACATTCCGTCTCTTTAACTACAAATCGGGATAGAGAGTGCCTAACCCTCTCGAGCTCCCTCTCATATTGTTTTGAGGTGACTACGTTTTCATAACCGTTTTTCTTCGCTTCATAATGTAATAAAGTTTTCCTATCGTGCCACCTCCGTAGTATGGGATTAGCCCTTGCATAAGCGGCCTAAGAGCCAAATAGGTTTAAAAAAAGGTGTATTAGGAGTGCAAGGTACGCCTCCACTCAAGTTGGTATTTTGGGGCCATGTAATTGTCCTGTTTCTTTACTGAATAGGCCTCAGTAGGTTGGGTATTTTTACCCCTGTTCTTGTGTGCCTGGAGGGCAGCTTAAAGGTGGAGTTCGGTGTGGCCTTTGAATAGGCTTGAATTTGGAGAGCGGGTTGCTCTTTCTTAAAGTTGATTTTCTGTGTGCCTCGAGGAGGCCTTACTGGGTAATTGGGAGCGAGTGCTCCTTGGCTTGACTGGGGTTTTCTGCCCCTTTGTTGAACATTGTAGATAGGTAAAGTTGAGCTTATAGCTCAAGGTTCATGAGTATTGGGCTCGAAGCCCAAATCTTGTAACAGCTGTAATTGTACCTTCTTAATTTATCGATCTGCTATGTGGAACCTGTTATATTCTGTGATTTATTTATCTTGAAAAGAAAATATAACCTTTGTTCAAGTTTTAAATTAACTTTAATTTCGTAAGTTGAGACCTATTCATCCCAGCACCTTCTTTCACCTCTGCTGTTCCACAGATACCCCGGAATAATAATAATAATAATAATAATAATAATAATAATAATAATAATAATAAATTTATTCAATTAGTTTTTAAGTCCATGTTACATCCAATGATTCTACGCATTTGTATACACACTTCTTGCACACCATTTACGGTACCAGGACCGCCTCCATCTGGTCCATCATTGTTTGCAAGTCCTCCGTCCACAACTCGTTATCCAAGTTGCCTCGTCTGAAGTCGATTAGCACACTCTCACATGTTCTTTTTAGTACAATGGTCTGTAGGTAGGCCTGTAGCTGTTTGCTCACTTCCAATTTGTCCATGTGCTTCTTGAACAAGTTGGTAACTAGCCCGTCCCATGTTATTACCACAGGGACCATCGTCACCTTGGCCCCATTGTACATAAGTGAGAGTTCGTTGGCTAGCATCTCGTACTTTCTTCCTTTCTTCCTGCGCGCCACTATTTCTTTGTTATTTTCGGAAAACGCTGAGTTACCGGAAATGTTGTCCCGTAGGAGTGTTTTAACGTACCGGAAGCCAGTGTGGCACGGAGTTGTCTCAAATATTCACCTCCAAAATGCCTTCGATCTTAGTTATGATCAAATTCGACGATTGACTGCGTAACAAATTCCTAGCATATAACATACGGAAAGGAAGAGAAAACTAACTATTCACGACTCCACTGCCCACTTCACCACTTCTAAGGCTCTATGCTATTGTATCTGACTATCTCTTACGTCGCTTTCTGTACAGCTGACTTTTTCAATTTTGTGCAGCGCTCCCGATCGAAGTGAAGGTAGTGTCGAATCACTTGCCAAAGAAAATGTTATTGAATTTCTTTTTTCTTTTCTTTTAGCTGCGAAAACCACGCTCATCATTATGTAATAATGCCTATTACTGACGAGTATCGTTTAGCTGATTAAAAGAAGACAGGGAAGAATTCTGATAAAGCGTGGTGTTCGTAAGAAGATTTTTTTCAAACTAAACCGATTCGTCATGGGCTACATAATTACACGAAATGATATTTAAATGGCAATCTATATATCGCCGTATATTCCACATGACATGCTCCGTCACAATTCGCTACTGACGGTTCACCACTTCTAAGGCTCTATGCTATTGTATCAGACTATCTCTTCCGTCGCTTTCTGTACAGCTGACTTTTTCAATTTTGTGCAGCGCTCCCGATCGAGGTGAAGGTAGTGTCGAATCACTTGCCAAAGAAAATGTTATTGAATTTCTTTTTTCTTTTCTTTTTCTATCTGCCTCCAAGTTGTGAAAGAATAAGACGTTACTCTTGAGCTGCCAGCTCGAGCCGAGTATCGTTCGTTGGACAGTCTCTGCACACAGATTACAGTCGATTGTACACTACTATGGGCAGTTAACAAGCAACTTGAACGAGGTAGTAGTGATAGCCGTTTAAAGGTCTAGTCGTTAATCGGAACTTATTTCGGAAGTCATTTAACCAGAGGAAATACAGGGGGAGTCTCTCCTCTATCGCAAGCATGGTGTCAGCTTTCCATTTGGGAAAATCAAATGTTCATAAATACAGCGTGGCGCAAAAGTCACTGGATACTGGGCACTGATTTAAACAAAAGATTGAATTCACGTATGTTCCATTACAAATACAAACAATGCTTACAATTATATTTTATGTTCAAACTGTTTTTCGTCTGCATGAATACATCTTTCAAGTCTTTTTGGAACACTGTTACATACTCTATGGCATAGTATGGTATCACTGTCCAAATCATGAAATGAATCGTGTATGTAGTCTTTTATTTCAGCAACGGTTCGAGGCTTTTTAGAATAAACAGAGTCCTTGACGATACCCTATAGGAAAAAATTCATGGGAGTGATATCTGGTGAACGTGGAGGCATGGCATTATCTCCCTTCGACCAATCACTTTTCTTTGGAATGTTTCGTTTAAATAATCGAGGACGGCAGTGGCATAACGTGGTGGTGCCTCATCGTGTTGAAAGTAAATTTCTTGGAAGTTTTCATCACACGTCATAAGTCCTGGTACCGTACCACGTAATTTTTAAGCATATCCAAATACTTATCCCCTGTCACTGTTCTGTCAAATAAATATGGTCAAAGTACCCCAAATGTTGATATTGCCGTCCCAGACACGCACACCAGGTTGATTTAGTTGTTTTTTTCTGACAAAATATGTTGATTCCCAGTATACCAGTAAGTGAAGTTATGTCTGTTAACTTGTCCGCTTAATTTAAAATTGGCCTCGTCAGACCACAATTTTTTTTTTTTTTTTTGCTAATTGCTTTACGTCGCACCGACACAGATAGGTCTTATGGCGACGATGGGATAAGAAAGGCCTAGGAAGTGGAAGGAAACGGACGTGGCCTTAATTAAGGTGCAGCCCCGGTATTTGCCTGGTGTGAAAATGGGAAACCACGGAAATCCATCTTCAGGGCTGCCGACAGTGGGGCTCGAACCCACTATCTCCCGATTACTGGATACTGGCCGCACTTAAGCGACTGCAGCTATCGAGCTCGGTCCACACAATTTTATTTAATAGGCTAGGTTAGGATAGGATCATGGTTTTGTTGGTCAAGCATCGTCGATCTGAATCATCTTTAAGTAACCCATGTCGTAAACGCGGAATGTAAACTTTAAACTTCTGTTTGTGTAACATTCTTTGCAACGACCTTCGTGATAAATCCAGCTCAGTTGCTAATTGTCTGGTTTATTTTCGCGGCCTGGATCACAGCTAAACATTCACGCAATTCATTTTCCTCACTCGTGACTGTTCTTGGGCAGCCAGATCTTGGTGCATCCATAACAGATTCATGTTCTTCCAATCTATTCCGTATATCGTACACTGTTTGTCTAGACCAGGGGTTTCCAAAAGGCGGCCCGCGCGCCGCATATGGCCCGCGAACCCATAGCTTGTGGCCCGCAAGAGGATTTTAAGGAATGTGAAGAAAAGTTACAAAAGGTATTTCATAGCTCGTTAAAAGTATATTCATTTTATACCTCTTACAGACCCAAGACAAAGCTAATTCATTCTTTAAAATTATTTCCTCTTTAATGTATTCACTTGATCTGAATATATAATTTCTAATTTTAAAAAAATCCAAATAGGCTTAACTCTTTTGTGCAACTGTAAAAAAGTCTTTTAAGCAATTAAAATTCTCAAACCTTCATTTCAAATGAACTAAGCATATTACTTCATACTGGCACATCTGTACTATTTGGAGAATTTTACGAAAATTGGCCTATTATTAAAGTGTGGCCCGCGATCTTGTGTAAGGTTTCCAATGTGGTCCTCGAGCCCCCACAAATTGGAAACCCTTGGTCTAGACGGTGGTTTTAATCTGAAGTGTTGTCCCCATTCATTAACAACTGCAGTAGCATCACTTTCATAAAATGTTTTCTTAACGCGAAAATCCTTTCTTCTTTCTTTAACATCGTGACAATTCGGAAAACTACAGCTGTAAACAGGTCTCACAGATCACGCTTTCAACAATGCACTAGTTTGATTATCGCATTTGTTTTGTTTGTCATAGCACTGTATACCAACTTGGCAAAGCGTAATCATCGCCATTTGGTAATACCAACTTAACGGGTTAAACCTTCCTACTGTACTATGTCTTGCTGTTACTTTCGATTTATTTTAACCAACTGTCAAGTGACTTTTGCGCCACCTTGATGTCTTTCAATAAATTAAAGTAAAATTGAGAACAATTTAACTTATATGCATCTAAGGAATAGTTTTCTAGAGACATCTGTACGGAATTTGGAGTCTACAAATTTAAGATCAGTGTTGCCAACTTAGCGAAATTTCCGCGAAATTTGGCGGAATTAGAAGACTGTCGGCGGAGAAATATACCATTTAGCGGACAGCGGATTTTTTGGCGGAATTCTAGATTTATTATAGCGGAATTTAGCATTTTATCCATTTTACTTTTTAAAAAAATTGTACTCCAGTCTGTCTCTGAGCTATTCCGTATTTATTGTCAGGAGCTAGCAGTCACACGAGGAAAACATGTTATTTGGATTTGATGTTATGAGATCATGGTATCATAAATTTGTAATGCGTGGGAAAGGGTACTCATCTCTTAGTTGACGACTGACGACAGATAATGAAACTGTGAGAGAGTAGCATTTATATTTATGCTATGAAGGAAGACCGCTTAATGAACTGGCCTGTTCTGTGTGTGGCGCTTGAGGTAGGGGATTCACCTAGTTTGCACCCGGCACTAAAACGCCTACAAGTTTTAGCTCGCCGGCTCGCAGGCAGGGGGTTAATCCCAGTGGAACTCACAGATCAGGTGAGTACAGACATTTATTATTATTATTATTATTATTATTATTATTACTACTACTACTATGTGCGTATGGACCCAATGGATCACGCAAAGCTCTAACGATTCTGTTTTCTGAGTTGCCAAACAGCTCTCATCCTTTCTCCGTGGATCCTTTTTCGTTCTGTCCACTTTGCCCAGTCTTCTTTTTCACTTCGTTCTCTGGTTGCACTTTCCATCCATTAATTTTTTCCTGTAGAGGTTTCTGTTCGCGGTGTCACTTGAGTTCATCTGGGCTCTTTTCAGATCCTTCTTCACTTCCAGTACCCATGGAATATTTTTTAGATGTTCTATGTAGGTGAGAATCTTGTGTGTCAGTCTACTTGCCGGCAGTCTGCGGACGTGCCCATAACATTTCAGACGTCTTTTGCGAATGTTTGCTGCAGTGTTGGAAAGCTCTTCTGTCACTTTGCGTGACCTCGGTCTATATCCATCTTCTCTTTTTCGGGGGCCGAGAATGTTCCTCAGATTTATTATTATTATTATTATTATTATTATTATTATTATTATTATTATTATTATTATTATTATTATTATTATTATTATTGCCCATTACCATTATTTGAAACGGGATTTGTTGGCGGAATTTTAGCGGATTTTTAGTAGTATTTAGCGGATCTTGAAAATATAAGTTGGCAACACTGTTTAAAATTCAGTGCATCAAAAAGGGGAAAGTGATGCAGGGCCTGTGAAACTACCACTGTTCTCTACAGTTTGATTAGATGAGGCCTCTTCGATAAAAGAGCCTTTTATATGTCTCTCAATCATGGTCATCCATCACTATTTCACATCACATCGTGCAAGCTCACATCGACGATCTAACGACCCTCCTTGGTAATCTGTCTCTCAATCATGGCCATCCATCAATACTTCACATCATAGCCCGCACGGTCGCATCGCATCACACGTTTTGTATCCCTAATTTCGAGACCAAAATTTTCAGATGACTCCAATTATAAGACATATTTATAACAAAGGCAAGGATCTGATACGAAAGATAACAAAGCCACGATCTATAATACAGTACACTGCTTGTACTACAACAGTACGCTACTAAGAGAACAAGTGCGCATCCAGGCCTGCATTTGATTACGCTAGAGCAACTGTCGCAACTGTCTGTGCATAGAAACAATTGTGACATAAAAAAAGTATGCCTAAATGTGAACTGCGGGTGTGTGCGAGACCTTTTCATAACAATCTAGGGGCGCATTGTTGGTGAGTGCGTCTCGTGTAACAGGGTCTACGTTCAGCAGAACGAGATAAAACTTCACAACAGTTGATTGAAGTGACTTCCGCCCGGACACTAGAGGCAACGCAACACGATGCGCGTTATTAACAAACTAGTGTACTAGGCCGTATTTACTGGCTTACTATCCTCCATAATATCGTACCAGTTTCCAACAGGAAAGAATCACCCTGTGTATGACGTAGGATTTATTATTATTATTATTATTATTATTATTATTATTATTATTATTATTATTATTATTATTATTACTTGGTTATCCTAAGGTTATATAGTACGGTTTTGTTCTCTCTTAGGATGTATTAGACGATAGAGGACGCAAAAAAATTGCCGAAAATTTCTATACGGGTTGAGGACTTAATTGTCACCACAGAACTTTTAATAACTTGGTTGAACCCCAAGTCGGCTTGAGGAGCAAGCGTTTCGGGCCACCTCTGCCCCTTGTGGCTACACGGAACAAAGATGTACGCTACCGGTAAGGGCGTCCATTGTCTCGTCTCCTGACCTCAATGGACAATACCTTGTTCTCTGTGGGAGGAATTAGCCAGCAGAACAATGATTAACTTTCTAAATCGGTTACTTCAATAGAGAGATTTCCTCCTGGCCTTCTACATGCTAGAGCTGTACTTTTACAGTATAAGGGGAAACTTGAAAACAGTACGACACAATACAGAAGAGAACAGGTCTATTGTAACTGCATTCCTACAATATTATAAAAATAAAACAAAGGAACTAGACTTACAGCCCTTGCAGCGAATTGAGGGGCCCTGTGACCTCCAAGACAACTGCTGTCCAAGCAGATTGCTTGCAATAGTGTATCAAGTAGTCAGTGTCATCTCCTGAGTCAGATGACTTGATTTTCCTGTCCAACTTCTTGGCTGAATGGTCAGGGCAGTGGCCTTGGTTCAGGAGGCCCCGGGTTCGATTCGGGGATGGGTTAGAGATTTTAGTCTTAAATGGTCAATTACCCTAGCTCGGAGACTGGGTGTTCGTGCTTCTACCGCAGTCCCTGCAACTCATACACGGCACTCAACACTATCCTCCACAGCATTAACACGCAGTTTCCTATACACGGCAGACGCCGCCCACTCTCTTTGGAGGGTCTGCATTACAAGGGCTGCTGCACCAGGCTACCAATAGCCACACAAAAGTATTATAAATATTTGGTTTTCTTGGCTTGTAATCCCTGCCCCTCATATCAAACAGGTCGTCAGTTGATCTCATAAGAAATAGTGAACCTCAATCCATTCTTCTGGCATGGATTGCAATGCTTAGACCAGTCACAAAAAGGAACTCGGGGCCGCCAGAAAGGCCAAATACGCTACTAATACTCCGTAGACTTATTTAAAAAGTATTTAATAGTTTTGTGCATACATTTTCTTATGGTCGTGAGAATATCTAACATCTGAATTATTTGATAAATTAAGCAATAAGTTGCAGTTCAAGTTTCCCGAAATGAGCTATAAATAATACAAATATATTATTAAGAAATTAACTGAAGAAGCCAGAGAAAGTGCTAATGCATGACCCAATCTGTAGTACATTTAGTACAATTTGGAAAATTGTACTGAATAATGAACAGCAAAAAAAGATAACATTCTCTCCAGGGTAACAAACTACTACTACTACTACTACTACTGGTGGTGGTGGTGGTGGTGGTGGTGGTGGTGGTGGTGGTGGTGGTGGTGGTGGTGGTGGTGGTGGTGGTGGTGGTGGTGGTGGTGGTGGTGGTGGTGGTGGTGGTGGTGGTGGTGGTGGTGGTGGTGGTGGTGGTGGTGGTGGTGGTGGTGGTGGTGGTGGTGGTGGTGGTGGTGGTGGTGGTGGTGGTGGTGGTGGTGGTGGTGGTGGTGGTGGTGGTGGTGGTGGTGGTGGTGGTGGTGGTGGTGGTGGTGGTGGTGGTGGTGGTGGTGGTGGTGGTGGTGGTGGTGGTGGTGGTGGTGGTGGTGGTGGTGGTGGTGGTGGTGGTGGTGGTGGTGGTGGTGGTGGTGGTGGTGGTGGTGGTGGTGGTGGTGGTGGTGGTGGTGGTGGTGGTGGTGGTGGTGGTGGTGGTGGTGGTGGTGGTGGTGGTGGTGGTGGTGGTGGTGGTGGTGGTGGTGGTGGTGGTGGTGGTGGTGGTGGTGGTGGTGGTGGTGGTGGTGGTGGTGGTGGTGGTGGTGGTGGTGGTGGTGGTGGTGGTGGTGGTGGTGGTGGTGGTGGTGGTGGTGGTGGTGGTGGTGGTGGTGGTGGTGGTGGTGGTGGTGGTGGTGGTGGTGGTGGTGGTGGTGGTGGTGGTGGTGGTGGTGGTGGTGGTGGTGGTGGTGGTGGTGGTGGTGGTGGTGGTGGTGGTGGTGGTGGTGGTGGTGGTGGTGGTGGTGGTGGTGGTGGTGGTGGTGGTGGTGGTGGTGGTGGTTCAAAAGTGCAAAACAATGAGATAAGCAACCTCTCTAAAAAATGGCGGTAGATTGTCAGTATTGTAAGGGCCGTAGGTTTTTTATTAGGTATAAAATACCAATATTATGTGGATACAACACAGGGCCAAATCCACATGAGCGACACAGTTCGCACCCACATCCCCACAGAAGTAGAAAAAGCGGCAGAAAAGGAAGGAGGAAAGAACAACCATGGAATGTGGGAAATAAAAAACATAATTTAACAGTTTGTGAGTAATATTACTACGAGTAAATGCGGAATCATAATCAAATCTTTTCCATTATTAAATTTGTTATTGTATATAACTGACCACGGTGTATTCACAATGACAGCTAACCTCCAATCGTGCGCGCGAATAAACACAGCGCCATCTTATAACAGAGTATGCGTGTGACGTCACATAGTTTGCACAAATTTTGCCCTAATTTGAAACACTATTTAATGAAAAGTACGTTTCAGATTTTCAATTTTGTTTACTGCAATAGTTAGCCTTCCCTTTTATCTACCAATTGAGACATTAAACACAATCGTAAGTTAAATACTCTGGGCGATATACGCTTTCTTCCTAAACACTAAGAGAGTCTTAATTTTTTTTTTTTCCATCTACCCGTTGTCGAGGAATGTAAGTCTAAGTTAAAAATCACCATGAGGGTGAGGACTATAGAACATATGCAAGGAGGTCTGTCATAAAAGGAATCTGAAAGGGGAACCTTCAAATTATTAGCTTGATTTGGTGACCACGGGGCCCCTAGGTAAATCTGTCTTTGCTTCCACTTGTGTCATTCACTTTCACCTTTTCTATCTGACCTTCCTTGGTCAACTTTGTTCTCCTCTTTTTCCTATGGTATTAGACAAGATGACAATTGGCTTTACGTCGCACCGACACAGATAGGTCTTATGGCGACGATGGGATAGGAAAGGGCTAGAAGTGGGAAGGAAGCGGCCGTCTATTCGTGCTGGGTATTCGTGTCTCTACTGATGTCCCTGCAACTCATACACTATTCTCCACAGCACTAACACGAATGTACGAACCCAGCCCCAACATTTGCCTGGTCTGAAAAAGGGAAACCACGGAAAACAATCTTCAGGGGTTCTGACATTGGGGTTCGAACCCAAGCCGCGGAGTCACTTGCTCGGTGATGGTATTAGGTTTGCGTGTCCTAGATAGTCTTATTTTCACACTCTGCATTACCCTTCCCTTTACTTTTACGATATCTTCATTCTTCAAGATGACTGGGCTTTTTTCTCTCTCTCTCTCTTCTGATAAGTGTTAGGAGAGACAGGTTGGCCAGTAGCGCTTCCACTTAAAACAACACTCGCCACCATCACCTCTAACAACACTAATAAAAGGAGAAGAAGACATTAGGTCTTCGAAGAAATGAAGGTAATATATATGAGGGTGCTTTATTTAGTAAGAACGCTTTACGTATATTTTCGGTGCTATGCTGCGGTTGCGATTTTAAGCATGTAGAATTGCTTCCTTTATCTGTTGACACCCGACATGCAACGTTGGAGACATTTACACAGTGTGGCCATTTTGTAGTGAGTATTTAAAATGTTCAAGGCAATTGATAAACCAGCTGACTGGGAGTTTCGGTTCATGATTCGTTCCTTGAATGCATGAAACATCAAATCAGTTGACATTAATCGCCAAGTATGTGAGGTGTATGGTGTAAGCACGAGTCGATCTTCGGCGATTCTAACAATCTCCATGTTGTTCTGTCCCACCTCCTTCGCCTCCTTTAATTGTCTCAGGTGGCGTCTACGTGCATCTTCAGACGGCCAGAGCTTCCTGTTCCGCTGATCGTTCCAAGCCTGACTGATTTTTCTAACGAACTTCATCTCTTTATAACATGGCCAAAGTATGCTCGTCTGAGCTTCATAATCTTACCAACCAGTGACATACGAGTCTTGATGAGCTTAAAAATGCCTTATTTTTCTGACTTTTGCTGTCCCTGGTAATCGTAAGAGCCTTCCGTCAAACTCAGAGCTCAAAAAACATCGATCTTTCTCTTGTCTGCTTGTTTCAGGGTCCATCTCTCACAATTATACATGAATAATGGAATGATGATTAAATGGACTAATAATGTATTTGGCAGCTAATGTGATACCTCAGCTCTTTCATATTTGAGACAGTTATCAAGCGCGTTGAACTATCAATTTTTTTTATAATTTCAGGATAGTCTCCATTTTGACTGATTTTGCCACCCTTAATATATGTCTTCATGTTTCATATTTTTCAACTTCATGTATTATCAGTTATTAATATTAAAACAGTGTACGCATTGTAACTGAGAAAATCTGTAATATCAGAAATAAATAAATAAATAAATAAATAAATAAATAAATAAATAAATAAATAAATAAATAAATAAATAAATAAATAAATCTTGAGAAAAATCATGGGCCCTATTAAAGAAGAAGGCGAGTACAGAATCAGGCACAACAACAAACTGTACCATCAATTGGAGAGCATTACAACATCTATGAGGAAGAGGAGATTGAACTTCTATGGTCATGTCATGAGAATGGACAATCACCTCCAGAATCTTCCACACCATCTCTAGAGGGAAAGCGACTAATGCCAAGTGGGCAAGACTCGTCAGAAATCTTCAAGAATTGGACATTGCTCCCAGTGAAATTGATGACAGGAATAGGTACAGAACGTTGATCAAAACATCAAACTCCATCCAGTCACTAACAGAAAAAACAGTACGTCCGGGAGGAGGTGTGAAATGGACTCAGGAGCGAAAAGACATTCACAGTGCAAGAATGAAGGAGACTGGTCAAAGAAGAAAGCTGCTAGAGATAAGAACCACGTGGTCCACAGTAGGCCCAAACGGAACTAAAATAAATAAATAAATAAATAAATAAATAAATAAATAAATAAATAAATAAATAAATAAATGGCATAAGCCATATATAACAACAGAAACTTGAGCACAGCAATAAAGTTCCAGTGTGTAATCTTCAAAGTGTATATTTTCGTTTAGTATTTTCCACAGCGTTATATCTACTGTGCATAACCGGGCAAACATGAGCTGTAACCGGAGCAGCGAGCTACGTCGGGTTGTTAACTATGCATTTATTCATTCGCAGGAGGATGACTACCCGGGGGGTCGCTCCCAAAGGGTTGGCTGTCCACAACGCGGTGAGATCTTCAGTAGGACCGGATGAATAATTTGAATGAAACGCCGGAAATGTGGCTGACATTTCACCACACCATATGTATACTAGCCGCTATCCCACCAAAGTTTTTAATATTAACGAGGCGGACTTTCAAGAACTCGCACTCTCCACTTGTCTTCGTGGAAAGGAACGCGAAATATAAGCCGACTTCTACAAAATATGCCGTTAATAAAGTGAAATGTTCGTCTCATTCATTTATTTATCCATCCATCCCTATCTATCTCTTTAAGTAAACGTAGGATTCCCGAGACCGAGCTGCCTATGCAGTATGGGCCATGTACAGTAATTGTAAGTTTGCTTTCGAGAGATGGTGGGTTCAAACCACACAGCAGATAGTTTTCCATGGTTTCTAACTTTCACACCACACAAATGCTGGGAATGAACTTCAAATATGAAAGCGGTCCCTATCTGCCCAGTCCTCTACACTCACAATTAGAAAATTAAACAAGAAGAGCTTCTTTCTTTCTTTCTTTCTTTCTTTCTTTCTTTCTTTCTTGCTTTCTTTCTTTAATTCGTTTACTCTTCAGGGTAGGTTTTCCCTCTCGGACTCAGAGAGGGATCCCACCTCTACCGCCTCAAGGTCAGTGTCCTGGAGAGTGAGCCTTTGGTTCGGGGGATACAACAGGAAAGGGAGACCAGTACCTCGCCCAGGTGGCCTCACCTGCTATGCTAAGCAGAGCCCTTGCAGTGGGATGGAAAGATCGGAAGGAAGAGGGAAGGAAGCCTTAAATTAGGTACCACCGCGACATTTGCATGGAGGAGGAAACCATGGAAAACCACTTCGAAGAAGGCTGAGGTGGGAATCGAATCTCCATGTACTCAGTTGACCTCCCGAGGCTGAGTTGACCCCGTTCCAGCCCCAGTACCACGTTTCAAATTTCGTGGCAGAGGCGAGAATAGAAACCGAGCCTCGGTGTGTGTGTGTGTGTGTGTGTGTGTGTGCAGCTAATCACACTAACCACTTCACCACAGAGGCGGACAAATTAAATTTTGGTCGTTAAATTTGGATTCTTCTATTTTCTTAAGATTTATTTTATAATTTTACCACTAGGCGCGGAGTAGTTCACAGTGGTTTTACATCCTATATAGCAACACTGATGCAGGAGGCAGTAAATAGGAATACTCCATGAAAGTCGCCAATCTACTACGAGGAGAGGACACAGAAGAATAATGAGAAGAAGAAGAAGATTAGTAATATGCTAAATGATAAATTTAATTTTATCTGCACGATGTGCTCAGTTTCCCTACTGATCATTTAGGTTTTCATATACTGGCATTAAAATTACTTGCTCTCTAAGTCGAATGTGGGTATACATAGCCAAGGCTGTACAGGCGTAACAATTTTTTAAAATACACTAATATATGCAGGCTACTGGAAACAAACTATGCACAAGTCTTTCTCCTTAGTTTTCAAGTTTTGCAATTGATAAGTAATTCTACTCAATATTGGAGAATTGGGCCTGGCTAGCTAAGGCAGTACAGGGGTCCTTGGTTCATCGGGAAGGACGTAGATTCAGTCCCCTACCAGAGATTTTGAAACGCAACTCCCACCTTCAGACACGAAGTTCACTCTTCTAAAACAGAAATGATCACTTCCAGGGACATACGACTTACTATTCCATTACCATATCCCTCCGAGAGCCGAGGATTTCAATATAAGAAGCAGAAAAATCAAGCTTGCAGCTTTACGAGACTATTGATATCCTAACCTTAGTTACTTGTTATTTCTGTTGTACGTGGAATCTGAGCCACGGAAAGATAACTTTTATTTGTTTAAATCATGCCTTGAAGAGATATAATAATAATAATAATAATAATAATAATAATAATAATAATAATAATAATAATACTCTACAAGATACTGGCAGACTATTAATGATGAAACAATTTAAGAAAGAACGTATTCAAAACCCTAATAAGCAAACACAAATTTCCTCTAAAACCTAAACGAAAAGATAAAGGATGAACAGAAGAAATTCTGCGAACAGAAAGAAAAGAAAAAACACTTTGCTAAATAAGTTTAAACGCGCTCCCTAGTTGGGCATAACGTATCAAATAATAATAATAATAATAATAATAATAATAATAATAATAATAATAATAATAATAATAATAATAATAATAAACTAATTTTGTGCCACTAAATAGTTCTACATTTCTTTTGGAGACAACAAGGCAGTGGAATTCTGTCCCACAAGAGATGCCCTACGTGTTCCAAAATCTACCCATTCGGACATGAAGTATTTTTTTTTACTAATGGCTTTACGTCGCACCGACACAGATATGTCTTATGGCGACGATGGGACAGGAAAGGGCTAGGACTGAGAAGGAAGCGGCCGTGGTCTTAATTAAGATTTGCCTGGTGTGAAAATGGGAAACCACGGAAAGCCATCTTCAGGGCTGCCGACAGTGGGATTCGAACCTACTATCTCCCGAATACTGGATACTGGCCGCACTTAAGCGACTGCAGCTATCGATCTCGGTGACATGAAGTATCAGAGCAAGCTGAAATACCACTGGACTGAGCCAGGATCGAACTCGTCAGCTAACCCTCAAAGTAACACAGTACAGCTTATATATTGGAAGTCAAATCCTTCCATTTGTCCTAGAGAGGCTATATGGAAATGGATTTGACTGCGGCAATTTCTTCCTCATTTGAGGAGTTAAGAAAAGTCAGCTATTATCCGATGCTGACAATATGTCCCAGTTTGTAGGAACTTTGCATCACTGCAGGGACTAATTGCTAGCTAATGCCTACTACTTCTGATAATAATGGAGGCCGGTTCGTTGTCTGAAGCGTCAGCATAATGACCTTCCGTTTATAGGATCCCGGGTTCGATTTCCGGCTGGATTGGGGATTTTAGCCGCGTTTGGTTAATTACCGTAAATATTTCTTACGATTTTCTTTACGTCTAATCGACACAGATAGGTTTTATGGCGACGATGGGATAGGAAAGGTTTAGGTGTGGGAATGAATCGGCCGTGGCCTTAATTAAGGTACAGACCCAGCATTTGCCTGGTGTGAAAATGGGAAACCACGGAAGACCATCTTCAGGGCTTCCGAGGTGGAGTTCGAACCCACTAACTCGTGAATGCAGCTACATGGCCCAAACCGCGCGGCTACTTGCTCGGAACGTAAAAGGAAGAGAATACGCGCGTCACTAACTAAAAGATGGACTTGAAGAAAAAAAGATTGTTTAAAACACGTCTTCATAAACACACACAACACAACACCACACTACACTACCAACCACCACAGAAACATGCAACAGTGAATACATCCGTCTATACAGGACTGGCGGCAAGAAGGGCAGTTGGCCGTTAAACTAGGATTAAGTGCCATTAGCACTGGCCCCAGATAATTGGGAAAAAGGCAAGGAAACGGAAGAAGGAAGATAAGGATAATCAAATGTAATGAGTATTAAGGATTGAAAAATATATTAATTCAGGGAGAAAGTCACGGCAATATTTTTAAAACCGTCTGCCAAGAACCGGCAAACTTACTGAAGTGAAACATTCATTTCCTCCGCCGATAATAAAATCTAAGTAGGGAGAGAGTAAACAGCGTTTAGCCCAAACACCCTTCCACCACTTACCCTCTTATGGACAACATTTTACACGCGGTTGACCGCACTAATTGTAGCATGAACTTCCACTTCATTTCCCCACGATACGCGTATTTTACTGCATTAACACTGCCTATATTAGAAGCTGTGCCATGCTGTATCATGAGGTGGAGTACAATGAGTGAGGCTTCTTACCAGATTTAACACAACCACTATGGAAAATATCTGCGATGGTGTCTTATTACGATTGTTACTTCAAGTAAGGGGCTTGAGACACCGTGATTATTAGCTACGTGTGTACATTAGAGGTCTGCAAACGAACCGGTTCTTTCGCTCACGCTTATTCGAACCTCATACAGTCGGCCATATCTGGGTCGATTTTGAGCGGGTTGCCTAGCTGCATGTAATCCGAGGTAAGGTGGCTGGTGCGCTTGCGGACAGTACCAACGATGTCACAACGAAAAAACTTAAAAAGAAGCGACGAAAGGAGAGTGGCTGACTATAAAATATTGGACACCATGCAAATATTTTAACGAAATATACATTGAAGTTACGTAATTACAAACTTACTACGAGGGTCGAATCATAAGACATGGCAACGATTCTTTTTTTCGCGAACAGGCGACAACACGGAAAACCTAAGATATGCACTTGGAAATATAGGGCATGTACTTATGCATATTGCCTGAAGACAAATTCTGACTTCAGGAGATTCTCGTAGGAAAGTGACAGAACATAGGCCATTGATAAACATTGTTTTATTATGGTATAGACAGCAAATACACAAGACTACGTACAAAGGATAGGTCTCCACTGGTTACAGACCTTCGAAATAATCACCCAAGGTTTCCACTGTGTGTTGCCAGCGGTGGGGCAGGCGCTAAATACCATTCGCTGCATGTGTATCGCTAACGTGTGACACCCCTCTCCGAAATGCTGTTACGATGTCCTCTTCGTTAGCAAACCGTTGTCCACCTAATGCTTCCCGCAGCTCTGCATGGCATTGGCGTGCATTTCTGCCGTGGAGAACTGCTGTTTTAATACACGATCGTTGCTCCCGCTTGTTGACTTCCATTTTGTGACGCTCTCACTCACACACTGAACTTGGGGACATGCGTAGACCCACACTGCTGTTTACATACACCATCTAGTGGCATCACACGCAAGTATATACCGTACGTTTCCAAATGCATATCTTAGATTTTCCGTGTTCTCTCCTGTTCGCGAGAGAGAAAAAATAGTTGCCATGACTTGTGACTCGACCTACGTAGAAACATTGTGAAGTCAAGTTGTCACGTTTGTAGACACGGAACATTAACTTGTGCTGTCCTTTACATCAATCAAGAGAGCGTCATCGACTATATTTTGGTTAAACAAGCTCCTTTTGTCACTAATTAAGTCACCAGCTGAACTGAAATTTATTTTACTTGCCGCATTGCAGCCTGGAAAAGACAATTCGCTAGCAGAGCAAGTCTTCGATATTCTGTGCTGTTATTTTTTCCACAATGCAAGAGGATCGTCATCAAAAAAGCGATCTCTTAATAAATAAATTGTTGTAATAAGAACTTGCCTATCGGCAACGTTTATTCGTTCTTAGTCTGCGCCAACATTAATTCGTTTTTGACATAGATCTAGGAACCTATTCCCGAAAACCGTAAAGGGACGGAGATCTGTTGCACACATTTCGACGCACTTCTCTGTAATATTTTTTTTATATCATGTGATACTGTATTTGATGAATACACGGTAGTGGGCCGCACTTTACACACGTGTGCTTTCATATGTGAAGTGGTAGATGCAAACGTCGATAAGGAAACAGTACGTTTACATGGCACATATCCTACATGTTGACCATTCGCAGCAGTTAAAAGTATTCCCACACGTCGCTCTTCATCTATATTGCTTCCTCTCAGGTTTTGCTTTCACCCCGTTTTTGGACTCCCGTTCCATGTTCGCAACGAATGTCGTAGTGACTGCAAATTCGAATCAGTCGAGCCGAATTTGGTGCGTTCGCTCGGACTGTCGAGCGCCAAGCGGTCGGACAGCTCACACTCACTAGCTGAGCAGGACTTAACTATACGATTATCTTCGTCCGACCAACCGTAGACGGGGAATGCAGACCTTTAGTGTACATACAACTGCGTGAAGTAGGTTCGATAATCTGTATGGATGTGCTGTTTCTGCTAATGTCTGAATATGTACGGACTCGTAACTAATAGGGACTAGGATTGAGAAGGAATCCCTTTTGTCGGGAAACATCTCCGCGCAGAAACAACGGAAAGGCAGTCCAACGATGGCTGATATCGACAAGCTTCTCTTTGCTAAATGGGGTGCATACTCGAGGCGAAATATGCGTACTCGGTTGATCAAGAAGGACGTGGGTTAGATTCACCTTTAGAAAGTCGAAACAATGTAGAATCAAAAATTTCACTTTCTGAGTTGTACATGTAGTCCACTCAGTATACATCATAAATGAGTACCAGTTTAATTTTTGGTGACAAAGGTGGCCAGGCAAAGAGCTAACCATTCTAACCTACTTCCAATTTGCTTTACATCGCACCGACACAGATAGGTCTTAATAGAAAAGGGGCTAGGAGTGGGAAGGAAGCGACCGTGGCCTTAATTAAGACACAGCCCCAGCATTTGCCTGGTATGAAAATGGGAAACATGGAAAACCATCTTTAGGGTTGCCGACAGAGGTGTTCGAAACTACAGTAGCTGATAGTTACGTGACCGAAACCGCGCAGACACTTGCCCGTCTAACCTACTCGGTACCGAGGTTAAGGGCAGTGAAATTCTTTACCTTCCACTCCTCCAAGGGCCATCATAGTCTGCATGGAGATGACCCTCTTTTCAATATGTGACTCCGATGACTAACTGCATACAGTGGAGATCCCTAAATTCAATCAACTTTCCTGATTGTTGGAAATCAAACTCAGACCAATCAGAGAAGAAACGTCTAATCCCAGTTTCATCCCACAGGGTCAAACTAAACAATACGAGATGCTATTTCATGCAATTCCTGGTTCAAATTGTAATACATTGGAATATTTTTCTTGAAACTAAATAAACTGTTTATTCAAGAAGCCTTCGACTCCTAACCAAGACCTTTTAATACCAACTGTAACTTCATTAGATGACAGTCGGGAACACGTACATTACAGATAATATGTACCCAACGTCGCTTCAACTAACGGATTAACAAGTATGTCGAATTAAAGTTTTTAATTTTTTCAATTGGCTTTATATCGCACCGACATAGATAGGTCTTATGGCGACAATAGGATAGGAAAAGCCTAGGTGTTGTAAGGAAGCGGCCTTAATTAAGGTACAGCCCCAGCATTTGCTGGTGTGGAAATAGTAAAAACGTAAACATAGTAAATAATAATCACAAAAGAAAAATATTTATAGAAATAGAAAGCAGCAGACACAGTTTCAACAGTACATTACCTGAAAAAATATCATAAACAGATTGTGACAAAAGTGTGGCTACTGGTTTCTAGATATTCGCACATGCTCACAGCGTCATTAATCGTCTTTTATTGTTTAATCAGTAAGATTCCTCAATACACTGGAATAAGGCTTGAAAGTGGAATAAGAATGCATTTTTCAGTGGAGCACTAACATAACCTTACGCAATAAACGTCTCGGCACACGCCTCTTTCGAATGGCATTTATTACGTTCAGTACTTCCTTCTTCGTTAAATGTGGATTTCCCGTATTTCTCTGCCTTTTCATAGCATTACCTCTCCAACTGACTAATAATAATTATTACTGTGATACGGCATCATGCTCTCCCTCCGCCATCCTTAATCAAATAATCAACATTTTCCTATAACGCTCGACTTTCAAGTCTCGATTGAAGAGCCAAAGTGCTCCTGAAAACACGCTGAGAAACGATGCAACAATAGATAACGAACGCTATTCCAACTGAATCTCACTTTCTGTAAAACTGATTATAGAAAATTCTTTTATAACCAAGAATATTATTGTAGACAAATGAGTTAATCCACCTAATTAATAAAATGTAAAATTAGTACTTCAATTTATTTTAACCATGCTACTACTTTCGGCCTATTGATATTAGGCTATCATCAGCCATAAGGTATTAAAGCACTTAAAAAACTAATTGGCACAAAATTCAGTTTCCACTAAAATAAGTCACCGACTTGAGGATATAACACAACACTTAAAATTCGTATGATGTGTTGGTATACTGAATATTGGATCAAAACTATCTTCAAGTAATATGCCAAATATCAATAGGCCGAAACTAGTACCATAATTGAAATAAATCCAAGTACTAATTTTATATTGTACTGATTTAGTGGATTACTTCATTTGTTTACAATAATTATTTTGTCATCAATAAGGATCATGAATACCATAACCTTTGTCAAAAGAATACAGGAAAGATGGAAAGATCTGGGATATGAAGGAGACGGAATGCTGGAAGAAAAAGTATCCAAGTTATCCAGAATAAACTTAGTGGTACCAGATTATACTACGCCTCAAATTCACCCTCATGAATATAATAAATCTATGCAGATAGGACGAAGCAGCAAACATCACAATACAGCAGGGTATCATCAACGTATCGCACCGTGCTAGGACTGAAGAATCCGGAAATAAAGAGCATCAAGCATCCCGTCTTTCAAAGATAGTGCGCTCACAATAACAATATGATATGGTATCTGAGGGTGGGTTGCAAACGGAAACAAAAGTTCCTCCGTAATAACTCTTCCGGGCTAGGCTGGCACTGCTCCAAGCTAACAAGTTCAGGCCTGTTGTCTGCAGCTTGCGCGCGACAGTCTACAGATGTTGCAAAGTGTTGAGGCTGAGTATTTCCTCAGCACAACTCCGTGATTCATTTCTCAAGGAATTCAGGATGATAACATACGAAGTAGCCGACATCTCCAAGATTATATAACCTATAGAAATAGTAGGGCACATGACATTATTTCGTGACATAGATACGGAAAAAAGATTTTCTAAAAGTAATAGGCTGTTACTTCTGTGAGAGACTACAATGCCCACCGTTCAGCATACTCAATATGTCTGGGTCCGGCTGCCGGGATCGATTCCCGGCCGGATCGGAGATTTTAACCTTAATTGGTTAATTCTTCTGGTTTGGAGGCTGCGCGTGTGTGATGCCTTCAGCATTATAAATTATTTTACGTAGGGCCCTATTTATGCAGACATGAAGGTCGCCTATAGGCCGTAAACCAGAAAAAAGACATGCACAAGGCCTTTTCAGAGGCCATACGCTCTTAATTCAGTATATCTGGATGTGTGTAAACACAGCAAAAATAAATTGCTTTTCTTTTTCCTTTCGTTGTTAGTTATATGTCGCATCGATTCACAGAGGTATTATGGCAACAATGGGAAAAGGCAGGGCTAGGACTAGGACTGTGAAGGAAGTGATGGTAATCTTAAGATACAGCACCAGCATTTTCGTGATGTGAAAATGGGAAACCTCGGAAAACTATTTTCAGGGCTGCCAACAGAGGAGTTCGAACCCACAATCTCCAGAATGCAGGTTAACATCTATACGGCCCGAACCACGTAGCCAACTAGCTCGGTACAAATATACGTAGTCTGGTGCCAGTAAATTATGTTATTGTCTTACGTCCCACAAACTACTTTTAAGGTTTTTCGGAGACGCCGGAAATGTTGTTTCATAGTAGTTCTTCACCATGCCGGTAAATCTATTGAGACGAGGCTAGTACCGAGTTCGATAGCTGCAGTCGCTTAAGTGCGGCCAGTATCCAGTATTCGGGAGATAGTGGGTTCGAACCCCACTGTCGGCAGCCCTGAAAATGGTTTACCGTGGTTTCCCATTTTCACACCAGGCAAATAATGGGGTTGTACCTTAATTAAGGCCATGGCCGCTTACTTCCCAGTCCTAGCCCTTTCCTGTCCCATCGTCGTCATAAGACCTATCTGTGTCGGTGCGACGTAAAGCTAATAGCTAGACGAGGCCAGTGTATGTGAGCTCCTACCACACTGAGTGAAATGGAATCTTACCGGCCAATTAGAGGTTAAAAAGTCCAGTATACTACTATCTGAAGCACTTAGCCTAGCTAATTGAGCTTATGGCACCGATACTACAAAACTAACACAGATTTTAATATTCAAAGTAAAACAAACCAGTCAGTGATATACCAAAAAGGCTATGAGGGCTCTACAATGAATTCTTGATGAAGTACGACTGGATTATTGAACTGGATTCAATTGATTTACCGACTTTAAATTTCTGATAGTACTTGGAATCGAACCCGAGCCGAGGACGGCAGCTAAACATTACACTATTGAGGTAGACGTCTAAACTTACACCATTTAGTGGCACAAATGTTTCACATACAATTAACATACAGCAAAGGATACGACAGGTAATTGAACAATAAAATCAAGTTCATAGCAGAAAATATACAAAAACTGCATGTTGACACGAAGGCTTCTGATGCGAATCATAATGAGTAACAAGCTAGAAACTGGTAAAAACTCTTAGCAGAAATCCATAGTAAAAATCAATAGGGGGTAATTTCTTCTCAAATAATATGGGAAGGATTCAAGGTTGTAAGTTATGACTCCCTAAATAACGAAGTGATCCCGGAATGTGTTACACTGATAAGTTTTATAATATACTGTATGGAGTATTTTATTCTGCTAACACAGTGATACAGGCTCAATCCACGCGTGTCGGGTAAAGCTGCGAGTAACATCACAAGCCATCACTTGACATCGATGATGTTCTCATTAGCAGCGAGGTATTGGTCACTAGGGAACACTTGTACTGTAACCAGCCCAGGTGGACCATCTCATGACTAATGCACTTTGACACCTGTGCCACCGTCTGTTCATGATTGGAACGCCATTGTGACAGCAATATGAAATGACTCCCATCTGTAAGACAATCAATAAAGGCCGCAGAAAATATTTAGTTGGGTATAATTTTGAAATCTTCGATAGCTCATTCCATGTTACGAAAACAGTGTTGCTCTTACGGACTACAAGGAGTGAACACACTCCCACTTAGACACTCATAATTTTTTCGTGATTAAGGAATATTATAATGTACTTTATATTGTATTATGAAAAAAAGAGAAAATGGATGGGGCATGCTTCTGCCCGTGAGTTATTAAAATAATTACAAATACTGTACATTCGCAGGGAGGAGGCACAATGGCGGGAACAGCCATCGCTTTGTTGCCTTCCTTTATTTTCCTTCTGAGTTGCTCTGACACAAGCAACGCGTAATCCGTTACGCTGTGAATCGCCGGCAGGTAGTCACTGTTGTAGAGAAGGCGCTGTGGTGTGCAGCGATACATCACGGCATGACTTGTACTAATAGAGAAATTCACTATGATTTTTATCTGTGCTTGGTTTTGTTACTTAGCTTTTGTTTCTTAAGCGCAATTTTTGCTACATTTTTATCAGTTTTTCAGAAGCAAATTTATTTGTTACCATTCTTTTCGTGGGGCGAAATGACGGCACAGTACTACCCAGAGTTGCCTGGGCAAATTTATTAAATTTATTAACTGCATCCCCCACCCCGAGCCTATGAAAATTATCTGTTATCTATTTTCTTCCAGTTTGCCCTGAACTTCAACATTAAGGTGTTGTATGTGCAGTAGTTTACCCATGTTGCTGTAAAAACATAAAAACCTAAATATGCCGCCCCCCCCACCTATATTCCCTGTACCTTAGATTGTTTTAAATGGAGCTTAGTTTCCTCCTTAGTACTGAGTTTCACCAATATATATGTTACGGTTTTCCCATGATGCTGTAGAGCAGAGCTGTTCGATAAGAGCAATACCGTTTTCTTAACATGGAATGAGCTATCGTGCTCAGCAATAACCATCAGTGTCACGGAGCTGCCCCCAAACCTACCGATAGTATATTCACTATCCTTGAGACCATTACAGTACGGAATTCCTACGCAATTACATGTTCTAACATGTTGTTATTTTGGTCATCAGTTCATTATCTGATTTGGTTTAGTTCTCGATACAATTTCCTGTCCTAACATCATTGCTATATAAATATCTTAGGCCTACTCTAAATTAAGTCTTATCCCCATGGATATATAATGACTAAAGCCCGGATTTTTATGCAGTAACAGGTTAGATTGCAAACTAATTTGGTTAGCAAGAAGTGTCGGCCACCCGCTCTTCCATAATGTAGCAAGAATAACATAAATTATAGGGGTTCTGATGGGGCCGTACCCCTCAAGTTTATGCAAACTCCATAGCATAATCGTTGTGAAGGTAGACTATACTTTCTACTCGCTTCAGTAATTTGCATTCTAACCTATTAATGCATAAAAATCCGGGCTCTAATAATGACTAGCCTACGTACACGGCATTTGTAGATCTAGAAAAGGCATTCGATAATGGTGACTGGACCAAGCTATTTGAGATTCTGAAGGTGATTGGCAGTAACAACGATTGGGAATCAGTGGTGGGGAGCAAAAAAAATGTACGATCAACAAAAAGTGGTATATAGCGTTCGGGATGGTGGTGGTGATGGTGGTGGTGGTGGTGGTGGGGGGGTATATACATCAAAACTGAGAGGTAAAGGTTGATAGTTTACCAACATATGTGCGGTAATAATTTTTTTTTTTTTTTTTTTTTTTAGATTTTGATTCAATACTATACAATAAAACTTTCACCATAGGAACAATATTACACATGTATTATAATGAATTAGAAATAAGGCGTGATTATACAATTAGAAATCAATTATTATTTGAATACACACTAAGAAATTAACAGGCACTAAAGAGACTGCCAGAATGACGAATACGCGCGCCAAGCGGGTGAATCATACCTCATTGTCCATGACCTTGGCAAAAACGTATATACCCCTACTCTTGTTACCCTTCCTCACAGCACATGCAAAGTGTCCACTACTTCCTGTGGAGTTATGCAAACAGGTTAGCCGCGACGAACGACATTTTGTGCGTATTTCCGCTAATAATTTTGTTAATAATTAAAGAAAATTAGGGAAAGAATTAGCTCTTAAGAGAACAGGGCTTGTACAAACTGCATTTTTAATATTGGAATTAAACTGTAAAGTTTTCTCTGTCCCCCTCCCCCAAATCGCCGCTACTGGTGATCGGGATAGGATGCCCAGAAAGAAGAATTACCTACTATCTGTATAAAAGTCTGCAGTGATAAGGAAAAAAAAAGCAGCAATCCAGAGAAGAGCGAGGCAAGGCTGCAATTTGTCACCTCTACTTCTCAGTGTTTATACAGATCAGACGGTAAAGGAAAAATCGAAGAGGAATTTCGAAAGAGAATGCCAATTCATGGAGAGGAAGATCTGGATAAATTGCTGCATGGTAAGGACAGTCCTGGAGAAAAAGAACAAGATAAAAATTAATAAATGCAGAACAAAAGTAATGGAATACAATCGAACGAAGTGAGGCGAATCTATTCAACTGTACCTATTTTGCCAGTACTGTCCTAAGAAAGTTTTTTAATCTCCATTTTTGCGGCAGCTAGGCATCTGTCCGTAAGTACAGTATAATACCTATTATGATTTTGACCCTTTTAATATCCTCGTGAGTCGCTAGTAAATGACATTCAAAGACTTCTAAGAGATAACATATCTAATTATTCTGAACTGCGAAATGAGGAAGAACTTTATATACCAACAGGTCGTGATTCATATGTTGCGTGTGCTGACCTGGACGTCCACTTGGTGATTCATTTAGGAGAGGTCACGACTTGTTAATTAAATTCGCATGAATTAATTGTTTAAAAAGTTGCGGCCAGGTCTTAAGGAGACCCAACTCTATTACATTATAGTTATGATAATGAAACATGAGACCAAAATATTGAATAATTTCTATTAGCGCCTTATTTAAAGGGAGATGTCTGTTTATGAAATCTCGCATTCCCAGTAAATATTACTGCTAATCACCCAGGAACGATTAGAAGTCAATTTGATTTATGTTCTAATTGTCTTTTCTGCCTAAAAGTCAAAATGTTGACATTTGTGGAATTCGTGTTTTATTTTTGTGTAATGTTTCACATTGCCATCGTGATTATTTGTATTGGGATCGGAGTCTGTTAGGTAGATTCATTTCGAATGTTCTGGAGACCGAGTTCAATTACTTGTGCGAATTACTTCGTAATGGGCTTTGGATTATAGGCCGATATGCTTATTCCTAGGGGCTGGCTGGCCGAATCGGTAAAGGTGTGCTCGGTTCACCTGGAAGGATACGGGTTCAACTCCCCGTCAGGAACTCGAAAAATTACCGAGCTCGATAGCTGCAGCCGCTTAAGTGCGGCCAGTATCCAGTATTCGGGAGATAGTAGGTTCGAATCCCACTGTCGGCAGCCCTGAAAATGGTTTTCCGTGGTTTCCCATTTTCACACCAGGCAAATGCTGGGGCTGTACCTTAATTAATTAAGGCCACGGCCGTTTCCTTCCCACTCCTAACCCCTTCCTGTCCCATTGTCGCCATAAGACATATCTGTGTCGGTGCGACGCAAAGCAACTAGCAAAAAAAAAAACTCGAAAAATTAAACTATATTTCCACTTCTGGAAGTGCATAGACCCTGAGGTCACCTCAGTCTACACCAAAAAATGAGTACCAGGTTACAAAAATAAGTCCTGGGAACAAAGGCGGCCGGGCGTAGATCTAACCAATTTACCCCACGAAGTGCCGAGGTTACTGGTAGTGGAAGCCTTTACCTTCCACCCCTTGCGGAAAACTGTACATTAAGCAACTCATGAGTTAATTTAACGGTTATGTAAAAATTTAATTTTACTTTTATACGTAATCCTAAACATGGGAGCACAGATTGACGACGACGAAGACACACACATCCCTACACTGAGCAACAAGTGCAATGGGCCGAAAACCTTACATATTCGACCTCTTTAAACAACAAGCATCATCATCACCATCATCATGATCATCAACAACAGCAATTCTTTGCTGACTGACAAAGGTTTTCATTCCCCACCCTAAGGGGTGGGGCGGGCCACCTAGAGGGTTACGCCCTCTCTCTGGCCAAGACGTGCTGGCGGGTTGGGAAGATGTGATGGAGGAAGAAAGGAGGTAAAGGAAGTGAAGAAGGAGATGGGAGGGGGTTTGGCTTCTTAGCTAAGGGGGCTTGTAACTTTATTTTATTTCAGTACTATTCACAAAAAAGTATTTTTTTCTTTTTTGCGTGTTGTTTGTTTGTTTGTTTGTTTGTTTGTTTGTTTGACATGTACATTGATATATAAATACGTTCTACAGTTTATTTTTTATTTTTATTTATTTATTTATTCAGGATCAGCAACAGCATAACGCCGAATTACAACGATCTGAGCTATGTACAATAGATATGAATCTAAAATTAAAGATATATAAATATTTAAAAAGGACTCACATATACACAATGAAAACTGTACAATTCTATATAATACATATTTATATAAACAACGTTATTAACAAAGAAAAATACATTTACAGTAAATACAGGAGCAGAACGGGAAAGAACAAGAAGGAAAATTAAGTTATATGATAAATATCATGACAGAAGGAAGGAAACGTTACGAAGAGATCTAGGTTGTTGTTGATAGATAATGTATTAAACATTGCTGGAATACGTACCGAAAGGGACCTTTGGGTGAGAGAAAGCCGGGAGTAAGGAGTATGGAATAGGGTCTTCATTCTGGTATTACGGGATGGGACGTGGAGGGGGAATAAGGAAGCTAAATCTGGAGACCTAAACAGACCATTAACTGCTTTGTATAGCAGCTTTAGGTCGGCTACTTTCCTCCGAGCAGAAAGAGTCTTGAGGTTCAGTTTCCCAAGCACTTGGATAGTGCTTAGATTGCAACATGCAGGGACCCTGGCTCTGACGATAGCACAGAAAAAAGATTGTACACGGTCAAAGTGGCTGAGGTTTGAAGAAGCAGAAATGGACCAGACTGGAGAGGCGTATTCAACAATAGGTAAGATACAGGAGACGTAGTATGCTCTGAGGGCATTTACATCTGTGATGTCAGAAAACCTGTACAGTATACCAAGGAGTGACATAGCACGTGAGGTAACCCTGTTTATGTGCGAGACAAACAGCAATTTACTGTCAAAATGCACTCCTAGGTCTTTTTGATCGTCAACAAGAGCAATCGGTTGGTTCAGTAGGTGATATTCTTGTAGAACAGGGGATTTACGAAGTGTGAACGAAATGGTGGAACACTTGGAGGGATGAGGTTTAAGACGCCATGTAGTACACCAACCTGATAGTGAATCAAGTGCATTTTGCAATTGGATTGTATCTGTAGGAGAATCGATCTGCTTGAAGATTTTACAATCATCAGCAAAGAGCAGTATTTCACATGAATGGTGGGAAACAGTATCGATAAGGTCATCAATAAACAGGGCAAAAAGAAGTGGACCAAGGACACTACCCTGCGGGACACCAGAGAGGGTGGTGGTGAGAGAAGAACTGCATCCATCAAGAGCAACGCGCTGTAGTCTTTCGCTCAGAAAGCTATTAATTAGAGCTAGGAGTCTCCCATGCACGTTAAACCGTTCAGAAAGTTTGTGCGCAAGAAGGGTGTGATCCACGGTATTGAAGGCCTTCGCGATGTCGATATAGCATACATCAAGTTGAGAGCCCGCGTGGATGGCAGACGTGGCATGATGGAGGAGGATAGCCAAGTTAGTTACGCAGGAGCTTCCAGGAAGGAAACCATGCTGCTGAGGGGATATATATGGATTTTTAAACGCAAGCAAATGCTGATGTATGATCCTTTCACAAATGATTGATAAAGCAGGTAATATAGAGACCGGGCGATAATTTGCAATGTCCGACCTATGTCCACCTTTAACACGTTGGCTGCCAGAGCGGTACATTGTACCTCTGAGTGATTGTCCCATGAGGCCACGGTGGTACAAAGTACCGCTGACAGGTGTTGCTACATGACTTTCCCTGTCGGGCCGGTGGACCGCTGAGCTGTTGAATTCGCTATGCTAGCATACCGCTATGGCCTCGGAGCAAATCCTGGCGTGCTTCGTTTTCAAAATATAGTCTTTACTTTTTTATTAATCCAACCTCCTTTTATTGGCAATATATTTGTCCAATCACTTTAGCCATGCGCTTAGGTTTGCCGGGTTAGTTAACTGGCAAGCTCAAGATTTTGGAGATTGGGTTTGAATCCTACTGTCGGAAAACCTGGTTATGGTTTTCTGTGATTTTCCATTTTCACCCCAAGCTTATGCCAACCTAATCAATAGGCCACACTGATTCCTTCCAAATGTTTGTATCCATACCTGAGCTAATTTCTTCGCATATTGCAATGAATATAGCTTAAACATGAGCTTATTTGCATTTTCTAAATTGACAACATTCATTGACAACATAGCAACATTTTACACTACCATTGAGCATTTGGCAAGGAGTAAATACGAAATGAATATATTTCAAATTTAATTCGGTGGAGAGTTTTTGTGTTGCAAATCGTAATAGATCAGTTTGACATATACACTACATACTAGAATTCTCATACTGAAGAGCTAGCGTCATTATCTTCCGACTCCGAGAAGAAAACGGTTTCATTTTTATAACTAACCTCTCCGTTCACAGGTAAAATAACTTAGAAATATCTCGCAAGTATTTCACACACACCCTACTGTAAAACAATGAGTGCCTTGCGATTGTAGTCCTAAGCGCTAATAAACAAATCGTGGCAGGCTCTGTAATCTATAATGCGTACTATCAAGCAATGCAAGCTTCTAGTACCGCTAGACTGTACCGCTCTGGCCGTCTAGGCAAAACCATGCAGTGAACATTCCTGTGGGGCCACGGCGGTACCTCGGGGTGCTGGGAATATTTATTGTATTTCGTACATACATTGAACACTTAAGTGAAATATCACGTCGATTTTTGCTTTATTGCTTATTTACTACATGCATGAAAGAAAAAATGCTTTGGCCACCGGGACTTTTCTTGCTATGTGTCCTGGCAGTCAACGTGTTAAGAACGGGTGTGATATACGCAAGTTTCCAGGAGCTCGGAAAGTAGCCGACTGAGAAGCACCGATTGAATATCACACTAATAGGGTATGAAAGAGTTACTGCTGTATTCTTAAGAAAGATAGGACTAAGACCATCAGGACCAGTGGGTTTATTATCTGACAAAGACGAAAGTAGGGAGTACACTTCAGATTCAATGGTGGAAATATTACTGAGGCTATGGGAAGTAACAGGTTTGATTTTAGGAAAATCGGCATACTGTACAGTTTTAACAAAATTAGAGGTAAAATATTCATTGAATAATTCAGATATATCTGCTCCACTGGCTACAGACTGGTCCCAGGTTACTACTTCCGGTATTCGTTTATTGTCTATTCTGTTATTTATTGACAGTACTTGGGATACTGACATAAATTAAAGAGTTTTACAGTCATGTATGAAAGTCTAAAGGTTAACACAGCATTGATTAGAAAATTTTCCGTTGGTTCCTTCACCAAGGTGGGCTCTTTTGATGACAGGGGGGCAAATATTTGAAGACTGACATAATATCCCTGGTGCACTCCCAAGCCTACTTTTAACAGGTTGAAGGTCCATTCGATGATTACAAATACTGGAGAGGATGCGATTGCATGATGTAGTTGCTTGAACTGAGGAGGCTGGGAACGTGTTCTGACAAAGGCTTCTAACAATGTAAAGCTAAGTGTGAATTTAGGCCGGAATGGGTGGTTAGAAAGTGAAGGTTGTATGTTTGATTTTCTGCGGCTTGTGAGTGAGAAATAAGGGTCTGTTGTAGGGGGTGGATATTTAGTAACGAAATGGTGGCAACAGTAAAAAGAAGTGCATTACACTTTTCAAATCGGTAATATTTTCAAGAAACAAATCCTTCAAGTATATTTTAAGACCGATAATACCAATGCTAGTACGAATGATATTAATAATAATACATTTCTAAATTCGGGGGTCTACAGAATGAAATGTAATCAATGCCGGGCAAGCTATGGTCAAACAGGCCGGCCGGAATCCATATCCGCTAACGAGAACATGTCAACGCAAAAGATACAATGTTTTCTAATGTTCAAGATTATAGATACATGATTTTTGCTACAGAAGCGATATAGTAGTGGCGTAGTATACAGCAATATTTTGCTAAATAACTGTTCATGGGAGAGTTTAGCATGTTAAGCCCCTAAACAGATAAATGGGTTTTATTTTCTACTTCACTGCTTATTGCAACTTTCTGAAGTAATTATTTATTATGTTGGTACACGGCAGTAGCGTAGCCAAGATCGACCGGTATTGTGGGTTAGTTACGAGATGACGATAGAATATAATCAAGGTGCTTGGGCGTGTGTCGTGCGTGCATGTATGAATGACATTATAAGGACACTGATACAAGTAAATTATGTAGATATTCAGATTACAGTACAGGTACACTAGAAAATCTTACATAAAAATACAGAACAAGAGCAATATCATCAAAGTGAATATGGTGAATGGTATGATCAGATTACAATCTGAAATCCAACGTTCGAGGATTCTGCAACGCATACATACTTGGAGAGTTGCACCGCAGTCAAGCGGGCCGGTGGCTGAGCGTTCACCGTACATGTCTGCGAACCGAGACGTGAGTTCGAGTCTCGTCGTAGCTATGTTTCTTGTAAAAAAACAAACTAGTATTTGACGGAACTTGAAGATAAAAATGCGAACAAAAATTTTACGCAAATTACATTGCACTTTATTTTCTACCTGAAATTAATAGAGGCCTAAACCTTTTCACAGTTATTGCTGGATATCTCTTAGGACCTCTCTCTCTCTCTCTCTCTCTCTCTCTCTCTGTTAATTTGACGCAGTAAATGAAGTTCATTGTAGTTTGCCTAATATTTTTATTCTCATCTTTATCTTCATGTTCCCTCAAATAGTAATTTATTTTGTATAAAAAACATAGCTGCGACGAGACTCGAACTCACGCCGCCAAAGTTCGCAGACAAGTTCGGTGACCACTCGACCACCGCTCAGGTTAACTGAGCTCTAACTTTTCAAGTACAGTATATATACTGTACGTTGCAATGGAATCCGGGATTCATCAATTTTTCGGAAATTATTAAGTAACGGACCTAACATGTTTAAGTAAAATGTGTTCGTTCACTTGTTAGTGTTCTATCACCTCCACATGCTACAAATCGGATCCTGCGTCATGACATTTGAGCTCAACTTTTTCAAAAACGAAAGCGTATACGAGTTACTGTAGAGTATCCTCCAAGAGGTACATTGAAGCTCGTTGAAATCGATTTGACACATGTTCTGGGCTCTCCTTGTAAGATTACCAAGATTAAAAGAAGCACGAATTCAGTTTTAAAGAAATTGTCTGAAGTGATTTGTTTCAAACTGCCACCAAGTCTTGCAACGCCTAACCTTCCATAATCAATGGTACGGTCTCGCAGATTCGCTCTTAATTTCAACGTTTGATTTTTTTTGCTAGGGGTTTTACGTCGCACCGACACAGATAGGTCTTATGGCGACGATGGGATAGGAATGGCCTAGGAGTTGGAAGGAAGCGGCCGTGGCCTTAATTAAGGTACAGCCCCAGCATTTGCCTGGTGTGAAAATGGGGAAACCACGGAAAACCATTTTCAGGGCTGCCGACAGTGGGGTTCGAACCAGGAGGAGACAGATTTGTGCAACGTTTAACAACATAAAGACACACTCCAACACAGACTTACAACTTGTGAAAAGATTCGACCGACATTGAATAATTTTTAACGGATGATGAACAGTGCTATCGTGTTACTGTTAGGTTGTTATGTCGACTGTGTGCTGAAATCTTCTGACCCTTACAGTGAACTCGAAAGTGTGTCCGAGATAAGTGACTATGTTTTAATGTGCATTCAGCGCCCGAAAAGGAAGAGATTGTTGGCAGAATATGTAGAGCAGGGAAGTAGTGTTCTGTCAGTGTGAAGTGCTGGAAGTGCCAAGGGTAAATTATTGTGACTGAACATTATAAACGAAATTCTTCTATAACTTGATAAGTGTAATCAAGTGATCATTAAATTCTACGACAAGTTAAAGAAGTCATGTTATTCACACCTCATACAGCTTTATGTCAATGCCACAAACATCCACATAAAAACTATGTGCTCATCTTCGTCACACATTCATCTGTGTATCTAAAGGAATAGGGGAAAAATCTTATTAATAAACCGAAAGAACTGTGACGAATTAGGTACCAATATCATTATTTGAATATAAACTGCTTAGCGAATAGAAATAATTTATTTTCAGGGTTATTGCGTTAATTTATTGTTTTATTATTATTATTATTATTACTATTATTATATTCTAAATATATCTAAAAGTGCCAAGAACAGCTACGAGAATATTTCAGTTTGTAAACAAACATTTTTAATCCTATCAATGTCGTAATGTAAATAAAAAGGGATTAAAGAAAAGAACCCACTACCTCCCGAATGCAAGCTAATATCTACGTGACCCAAGCCTCGCCTACACTTGTTCGGTACAGCATTTTGTAAAAGTTTCACAATGGTAACACTGGCTCAAATTACATGGAAACTCGAATTAATGGAACTCGAATTATCGGCGCTCTACTGTATATATATAAAATCCTTTATATAGTCAATCGACTCTCAACGATTTGCCATAAGACACAGTTTTGTACAATTTTTATGTTTTTGAATGTACTGTAAATTGTTCCTTTAAAGAAGCACGGACCCACGCACAGCCGCCCCTGCAATTGTGGCTAAGTAGCTTTCCTTGAGGGCAAACCTCTTCCAAAATTCGGCCATCATCCCCGGTATGGTATCTCTTCCACCTACTAACAATCCGTAGACGGTAACTGTGTTTACATGACATTTCTTCATGATGTAATTGGATACTAGAACGAAGACTGCCTGCTTCTCATAGTATACATCGTGCGGCTGTTCCTATCCTATACAGTTTCAAGCGAAATGTTTAAAAGCACTGAAGCAATGTAAGTTGATAAAATCGATACATAAGATACACTCCCTACTCTTTTACTCCTTCCTCACATATCTTGACTTCGTTGCTGATAATTACCGGATTAACAATTACACCTCGGTGCACTCTTTCGATAAAGACAGCGTCTGAAAGTAAAAAAAAAAAAAGTGTATGTGGTACAGTAGAAGGGATTGGTGCAGAAAGTGAGGTAATGGAATGTGGACAAAGTTGTCAGAGGCATGCCTGTATTGTACGACAGCCAGATAGGAATGACGGGATCTCTCCCTCTAACATTTCTTACTGCAAGCACGTGGATTCAGCCTACACGTCCCTACAGGGTATGCAGAAAAAATGTTGCTGCTAAGCTGAACACACCAAAATATTGAAAGAGACTTACACACAAAACATTTTGTCTTTAATGTTATACATAACACTTAAAGAAGCATTCTGAAATTTCTTAGGGGAGGTCCGTTTACTACCTGCCTGGGTGGGAATAAGAGAGTAGGGGGCATGGTTGCCATGGAAACGGGGGGCGGATTCACAGCGGTTGCCATGGAGACAAGCCTACTGACCTGATCGTGTTGCTTGGAGCTGCCAAACCTCTCACTTCTGAGTTGTGTCAACAGAACAGAGCGGTCTGAGCGAACAAACGAACGAGTGAGCCGGAAGCGCGTGGAAGGAGAACTGATTGCAGGAATGTGGCAACACTGTGAAATGGCATGTGCAATGCTCCTCCCTCCAGTCTTGTCTGTAAGAATGCTTCTTTCTATACTACGGGTATAGGTCGGTACAACAGTATAATCCGAAGAAATCGAATAGGGGGTTAGCAGATATACCGCAACTGTCGTATTTAGAGAGAATACTTTACAATGAATAAAATTTTTAAAATTTTGATGTCACATTTGCGGAATATTAATGAATTATTATTTACCATGAAAACAAAATTAAGAGCCGTTCACAGTTCACTTCTTCTTCTTCTTCTTCTTCTCCTTCCTAACCTTTTTCCGAATTTACTGGGCCTAACATTTCATGCAGATGTGGCCCAGTTTTAAGGCTGGGTGCCCTTACCGACGCCAACATTACCTAGATATATGTACGGACTCATTCATTTATATAGCATGTTTGCGTGGTGGTTGGTAGTGTGGTAGCTGAAGTGAAGTGTATTACCACGTAAAACAATCTTCAGAGCTGCCGACAGTGGGGTTCGAACTCACTATCTCACGAACGCAAGGTGACAGTTTCGTGACTTACCCGGCCCTATCATTCCAGGAACACTATCTTCCATCAAAATAGCACTTCCACATCACGGCAGACGCCATTCGCCTTCATCGGAGGGTCTGCAATACAAGGGCTACATCCAACGACATGAAATAATCTGCATGAAATTCTGACCCCAGTAAATTCGAAAATGGTTAGAAAGAAGAAGAAGTGAACTTTAAATAATAATAATTAGTTGTCAACACTTCAGCTGGTTCCTCCTCTATTGTATTCAACCTATCACATTTTTGGATATATCTTCTTTAGTCAATTAAAACCAGGGGTGTGTGTGTGTGGGAGGGGGGGAATCCAGCCTATCAGTAAAGAGTTCTGGTAGCTTCCCTTAAAAGTACTATAAGAGCAGAGCACTTTAGAGCCGTATTGCCTTAATTTCTCCAGTGACTTGAGTGCAGCGTGTCCTAAGGGAGGCAGGGGCGCAGCCTGCGTGAGGAAGGCCTAGCGACTCAACGTAATGGCAAAATTTTCATAGATATATGATAGCTCCTGAGGATAATGTGAGGGGACGGTTTGAAGCTCTTTTATTTAATGTAAATTTTTAAATTCGGTGGTTAAAATGTACAATTTTCAGCAAGTCTAAGGACTCTGTTGTATTCCGTAATGGGAAATATGTAATGTAAGGGAACAAAGAGTGATTAACCTCTGTCGGTTCCCATTCAACTTGGCCTGGGGTGACTAAAGTTTTCAAAACCCCTACAATCTTTTAACTTATTTGGCTTTAATATTTATCATTTAGTCACCCCGGTGTAGTATAGGACTAGCCTCTGTATCTTTCGGCCATATGCCCACTTAGGGTTTTATCTGTTTCTATAAGGAGGGCAACTGTTCCGCCTCATAGCCTTTTGTTTATGGCCGGTAATGTGCAACCTATTCTTTTTACACTAAGGCCGCTTAGTATGGGCAATCATGCCCCTGTACATTTATTTCCGTGTGTAAAGGTTTTTCTGGTGTTCGTTCCCCTTGGGAACAGTGAATCCTGTAACTGTTGAGCAATAGATAAACCCACATCGGCGCAAGTGTGTGTAAATACTTTAACTGAGGACAACCGATAGGTTGTCAGGTGGGACTTCAGTGCACCATAAGAAATTGATGTCTCTGCGAGGCTGAACTATGGTACCTTTGGAGTGAAGACTCCCGTGCAGTGTAAATGATCGGAGCAAATCGTGGTCTTGTATATTTTGTACCTGCCAGGAGCAATAAGGCTCTTTTCTATGTAATTGCCTACTGATTATCACAAGTTTTCTACCTGATGTTCGGACTTCTAAGTCCCCTATATTGTCAGAGATGACGAGCTAACTAATAATCTGTTCTATTGGCTTGTTATTCTTTCTGATTCATTATCTATCAATTTTAAATATTGTTAATGGTAGCATACTCCAAAAGGCTTGTGATACAAAAGTAAGCATTCAATGAGCTGAGGAAAGGGAAAATACATATAGTCGTATACTAGACTTAACTAAAGTTGGCGTCTGACAGGTAAGGTTGGAGGGAGGAGCACTGCACGTGCCATTTCACGATGTTGCCACATTCCAGCATTCCTTTCTACATACTTTTACCCCACGCTTCCAGCTCACTTTTTCCTTCCATTCTGACCGCTGCGATCTGTTGTAGACCACCTGGCCAGGTGGTGTCGTCCCATGTGTGATCACTCTTATACAAACTATCAGGTTCTTATCAGTGACAGTGACAGGTTTGGCAACTCCCAGCACGACGAGCTGCCCTGAAGTGTTATCTCCATGGCAACCGCAGTCGCCCCACCCTCGTTTCCATGGCAACCACACAGCTACTCCCTTTATCCCGCCTCGGCAGGCAGTAAACGGACCTCCCTCTAAGAAATGTCAGACACCAACTCTTATTATTAGCAGTATAGACCATACAGTACAGCATTGTTAACGTCTAGGACAAAATAAACTATATTTAGTGTAGTAACAGTCAATTATAAGAGGAAAATGTAATGCAAGTATCAAACTTTCATTAATTGCAATAAAAGAGTGCTCTCTCCCTAGTTTCAAGCGATCCGGAACTAGGGGATGGGAGTACTCTATTCTATAACAACTCTTTTAAAGGAGAGGAGCCTGAAATAAGGAAATGAAAGCAATGCCAAAAGAAGCCAACACCTGTCGGTTGCAACGGATATCTCACAAGCTCATGCTACTACAGTAAGGTTTGTCGGTTTAGCAGTCCTCTTCAAGGTTGCCTTTAGAGGTTGTTGCTACTGCTGTTAAATCATGGAGTAAAGAATACAGGGAGCTGCCCACTACACTACTCTCTGTGGCTATCGCTTGAAGCCAACGGCCACGCCCCCCATGGTTAGCAAAACATGCCAATTCTTACGTTGTGGGTACATACAAACTAACATATTTTCTCGGGAGTAGGGAACTTCAAATCTCTCAATTAAGTACAATCGTTTTCAAAATAACACGGCGATTATCTGTAACAAAGTTTCTGGCAAACAGACCTATTAATGCTTTTTTACTGAGCTCTAAGGAAGCGTTTCTCATGATCCGCAGCCTTAAATCTACTCTCTCGCTAGTTGACTACCGATACTATAAACCGAGTATCTTAAAAACAGGAGATGCAAATCTTCACCAGATAAGGAGTAGGCTGTTAATAAGGGCATACCGCAATATGAACGCTTTAGGAGAATGCGCAATAAATTACCAAACTGGGCTTAGCAACATTGCTTACTACATATTTTGGAGTGGTGGTGGTGGTGATTATTGTTTTAATAGGACGTACAACCATCAAGTAAACCATCCTCTGACACAAGTGGAAACAATTCAGGACTCAGCTAAGGGACCCTTGGACGCCAAACCGAAGGTAAGAGCCCCTTAGGGGCTCTTAATCGCCTTTTACGACACGTGGTGGTGATTATTGCTTTAAGAGGGAGTACAACTAGGCAACCATCCTCTATTAACACTAATTAGGAGGAAAATGGAAGGAGTCCGACACTTTGAAAAATGAAGATATCGATCAAAGAAAGACAAGGGCCATGAAGGGCGAATAAATGAAAGTCACTCTAGCACTCGAATCCTCTTGTAGCCTCGGGGTCGGAAAAGAACAAGAGTTGAACATCGGAGGTCGGACATGAGATTAAAATTAGCCTGGGACAAGTAAGTAGAAGCAATGCCAGAACTCAGCTAAGGGCCTCGTGGTTGCTAACCCATGCTCCCAAATTGAGAGCTCTTGGGGCCCATTTAATTCGCCCCCTATGAAAAGCAGGGGATACCATGGGTGTTGTTCTACTACCCCCACCTCCAAAGGGACTTTTAAGACAGGCAGGGTATACCGTGGGCCTTATTCTACCTTCCTCACCCATAGAGAGATACATATTTTAGAGGTGGTGGTAGTGATTATTGTTTTAAGAGGAAGTACAACTGGGCAATCATCCTCTATTAACACTAATTAGGAGGAAAAATGGAAGGAGTCCGACACTTTGAAAAATGAAGGTATCGGCCAAAGAAAGACAATGGCCAGGCAGGGCGTGAAAATGAAAAACTCCCTACGTATCGAGTGCTTTAATTCTGTAGGTACGAAGGGAATGCTTCAAAAATAGTAGGTACTGTATTCTCCTTCAAAACAAAATTTCTTCATGGACCGATCAAACAATTCTGGTTTGAAATGCGCTGAACATATTCTGGTGTAACGAGAAGGTATCCAATTTTCCCTTCTAATGTCCTTAATCCACACTGCTCTCCTTTCTTCATGAATAGGAAACCTCAGGAAAAATTGATGATAAACAACAAGTCTAACCTAAAAGTACTTACGAAAAGTGGACGGTGCTTCTAAGACTCCGAAATACTAGCACAGCAACAATGGAGGTAATATAATATACTGTACTACATATTACAAGCCATACTTAGAATCTTACCTTTGAAATGTTATTCCAGGAATATTTTTGGATTTCCGATTCGTGCAACCGTATGCACAACACGACATTGTAAGAACTACAACATCAACTTTTACGTTTTAGCGTGTAGTACAGTGTTTGCAACTGGAAATTCCCGCAATTACAATTTGCGTTCACTATATTCACTTCAATGAACTGTAACAGATTTGACTATCAAAAAATAGCGAGCCTTCTCGCGCCTATTTACGACCACTCCCCTGTGTAGACCACTGTCAATGGGCTTCACTCTCAGAGCTCCAAGGCATCTCCATGTATTCTTTACTCCCTGTGTTGTCAGTAGGTCGCATGAGTTCTTTCTCCTGGATGCGTGATATCTGATTCAATGAATCAAGAACTTGGTTGGTTATGTAGAGTATTTATTAGTCGTTGACAGTTAATGTATACAAGTTTTGAGTTTGAGACGTGACGCCTGGTAGTCAACCAGTTTATTTGCTGCGCTCGAAGAGGCTGTGTTCCTGCATCCCAGGGTTTTTATTATTTTTTCGGGCAGTCAGAGAGAAAGGGTAAAAATTTATTATTGGCTAGTACTTAAGGGGTAGGATACATTGATACATTGAGTTCCTACTGGCTAATTATCAGGGAAGAGGAAGACATACATCACAGCAAAACTGGTAGGGTTAGGGATGGACTTTAGTGGGATGGTCTCGTGTGTAATGACATGGCATGGATTATGCTGGACTCGGGATTCATTGACTAATATGTTGTGGAGAATTATATGTCTCTGGAGACATCCAATATTGGCTAACTAAGATACGTACTGTCTATTCAAACTTGAGATAATGGAGCCAGAATTTAGTAATACATTCAGCTACAGCCTCTGGTAATAATAATAATAATAATAATAATAATAATAATAATAATAATAATAATAATAATAATAATCATCATCATTCCTACCTCAAATGGGTTTCGAGGTTCGACCCCTTGTGGAATACATAACTCTATCAGATAGAACGGTCAAATCTTTGATCAGTTATTGTATTTATATACGTATAAACCTTAGCTTCTGTTATTGTAGGCATTGTAATGAAGCGTGGAATTCTAATAATTTTGGTCAAGGACTACAGATGTTCCGGTACTTCAGGCTTCAGATAAGATAAAGTCCAAGGCCTCTCTTTATGGGTGAATTTCCCTCACAGCTGAAAGTCGTCATAGTATTTAACAGAATCACTAAACTTAGGTTTATAGTCCTATAACAAAATGTGATAGAGCAGTCATAATTGTGGTGGACTTAAATAATTGCTACTGCTGAAATGTCCCCAGTCAACGAGTTATTTCTGATTTCCTACCGGCGAAGTTAAATTATATTTCCGAAACTGACTCACCGTGATTATATAATGTAACGGGAAGTGTCAGATTGCGGTCGCTGATTTGACATCAATAAAAAAAATCTCCTCCCTGCAACATTCAAGCAGACGATAAAAACGGATTAACACGCAGTCAAGACCTGTAATATTAGCATTTCAGATCTACTTTCCTTCCTTCTGTAAAACGGATCTCTTATCGACCGAAGAAAATGCTAATCTATGGCAGGCATTTTCTTAATCTCCATGTGAAGATCTACATGATACGTGGTATAAACATTTAACTATTACCATACATCTCGAGCACAAACAAGTGCTTAGAAAAATGCAATGTCCGGCACAGCAGGTCGGAGTGAGTTGCATTTGTTAAAAGTATTACTCCTGCATGTAGAAAGAACTGTAAGGAACTCAAAGGAGAAATTGTTGGTGTCCATTTTCCTTCATTAAAAAGAGAACTGTTAAAAAAATAGAGAGAAAATTACAATTTACGTTCATAACCCTTTCAGACCTGAAAGAAAACTGGAGGCGTGAATTTTTGTTTGTATGTCAAAAACTAACTAAAATGCTCCTTAATACACATATTGATAGTTTATTTTACAAAATAAAAACCAACATCCGAAAAAAAGGACCCACACAATTGTGCGTATCAAAATTCAAAACCTCGTTGTATCACATACGATGATGTATCTTCAAAATTTACGTTCACTAACCAATGTACACACTTCATTGAATATATTCCGGTATTCAGTAAAGCTTCTAGATTAATATAAACGCAATAAATAAATGCTTACTTTTGGCACTACTGCTTCTCGCCAACTCGCCGATCAATTGTGCTTTTTAAACTCTTCTTCCTTCGCCCTGGCGGTCAAGCGCATACTAAAAACAATTGAAATAGACGCCACGTGTCCCGCACAATCACTGCAGTCCGGTCTAGCGCCGAAAAAACATAAAATACGGTCAGGGATAAACAAAATACGAACCCGCACAATTGTGCGTACTCGGTCTGAAAGGGTTAATGTAATACCTAGAAAATATAGAATACATTCTTCATACCGACAACAAACACAGATTTACAAAAGAACATCCGAAGAGAAATAACTATGACTCTCGTCAGTATAATCAAAGGCGTCATTTTCTTTTTTGCTAACGGATTAAGGGGGCAGTCTGGAGATAAACACATACATTTACCTAAAGCATGGATTTTCACGAAACTTTGTGAGAATGCCACCTAAATAAAAGTAGAAATATCACGAACATTTATTTCTTATACAATTACTAGTTTTTCCAAAAAATGTTGAAAATATTTTTTTAAATTTTAAATCCATTTTTTCATGAAATTTAACTAAGATGTTAATGAAAATTTGGAATTACTTACGTTACTCCTTTAAAAATCACTGTGTATTGATTTTTTGTACATAATTTATATACGTACGGTTGCGTAATTTTATATGTTCTAAAATTTTGGATTCAAATATCCCCATTACTTGAAAATATTATGCAATCAAAATTTCCATATACAGGTTTCCTAATATGGCTGTGAAACGTATACCATTCAAATTTTGTTACATTTGGCAGAATATTATGGGAGAAAATGGGAATAATATATACAGTTATAATTGGTTAGGAAATGAAAGCAAAGCAGACGCCACGCCCAATTCCGCTGTGTGTAGACTGGCAAACAATGCGTTATTACAGTGATAAATTGTTTGGATTCAACGGAATAACTTCGTGACAACTTCAGCTATAAAAATGTTTTCGCCAAAGTATAGATTTTTATCTGCAGACTGTCCTTTTAACGTCACACTAAAATAAGCAGATTTTTCAGTGATGCTTGGATGGAATGGGAAGGTAGCACCCGTGGCTTAAATGATACACCTGTGATCCTTTTAAGGGGACGAGCCCATTTTAAAAAATAAATGTACTGATAATAGTTGGTATGGCTCTACGATGAATCTCAACATTATAAGGAGTCTTTCTTCAGCTTATCCAAAACATTTCCTTGGACACTGGAGCCACTTTGGTTTATTATGGTTTTAATAATGATGTAGTTAGGTTTGCGATACACTATCTATTTTTACGGTTTTCATAGACGCCGAAGTACTGGAAGCTCCTTCCGAATCAGTCTTGTTATACCCCGGTAAACTTACAAACATAAGAGTGATGTATCTGAGCATCTTTCAAGTACCAACGATCTGAGTCAGAATCGAACCCGTCAACTTGGACCAAGAAAGCCGGCACTTTTATCATCTGATCCACTAAGCCCGGACACACACACACACACACACGCGCGCGCGTATTTTCTCCATCATTCTTAATGAAAATAAGGACGATTACAAATCAATTTGCCCAGTCGTGATCGCGGATCAGTGGTTGATGGAGCTAGTGTTAACACGTCGAGTAGTGCGAGAGGGACAACATATGAATATTCATAGCCCTGACGAGCTGTGATCCGTGGACCGCAATCAGGATACATCAGGACTAGTTGATCCCCATCACCACAGTCAATCCCACTGAGGACTCTAGGTCGTGTTCTACGAAGCACATGGGAACCACGCACGGACCTAGAACCCCAACTCTGCAACACAGCATACATTACCTCACCCGAGCACACAACCTTATGCTACAATCCGAGACTCAAAGAGAACCAATTATCAAATTGTACCTGAACCATTTTCTTGCAATAAGAAGTAGCCTGAAATGATGTTGACTTCAAAAATGGCTCACTGAATCTATGTTACGTTGAGAAAATGTAATTGTAGCTCAGTTAGATAAATTACCCACTGAGAAACTATGAAGATTATTTTCAGATATGATACAGGATGTTCCCAAACATGTGGGAAGTAATCAGGGGGTGTGTAGTAGATCTCAGAACAACACAAAAAGTCCCTATGAATATATCACCTACGGCCGGTCGTTTTCGAGCAACGCCTGTTTCAGTTATTAAATGGGGGGAGGGCAGTAGTTGTTTCTGTCTCTACCTAACTTTCTACTTCTTAATATTTCGTGAAGTGGTAGTGGGGACAGATAATATTTAATTTCTTCCGAAAAATGGGTGCATTGTAATTAAAACGTTTCAGAATTGAGGGGAAGTCTTCTTTTCACCTTTTATGACTGGGGAAAGGGGATTGTATTTTGCACTTTTGTATTTTGATCCTTACACCAACAGGAGTATTGGGGAAGGGTAGGTGATATCTGTATACTACTGATTTCAAGAAATGGGAAGAATGAATTCTGAACTTTCAAGTTTAGGGTGAGATGTATTTCACCCTTCATAAACTAATCTAGTTTATATATTTTACGAAACGGACGATTTCTATTTTGTACCATTGAAATTCTGATTGCATTCTACACAGCCCCTTTTAAGTCCTCTATTCAATGTATACTTCATACGCTGGGTATTTGCAACTTTCACGAAGTGGTACCTTCTGCCTTGAGATTTTCTGGGTAGGTTCTATTTTGCACCATTCCTATCAGGAACGGGCAGTTTGCAACTTTAAAGTTCTGGACTGACAATTTCTGCAGTGAGTCTTTAAATATAGCTGGACAGTTTCCGTTTTGCTCCTCTCATAAAATAGACGGCTCAAACGAGTAACTCTCAAGAACTGGTAGATTCTCCCTCCACTGAGCTCGATAGCTGCAGTCGCTTAAGCGCGGCCAGTATCCAGTAATCGGGAGATAGTGGGTTCGATCCCCACTGTCGGCAGCCCTGAAGATGGTTTTCCGTGGTTTCCCATTTTCATACCAGGCAAATGCCGGGGCTGTACCCTAATTAAGGCCACGGCCGCTTCCTTCCTCTTCCTAGGCCTTTCCTCCCCCATCGTCGCCGTAAGACCTATCTGTGTCGGTGCGACGTAAAGCAAATAGCATATATATATATAGCGATTCTCCCTCCAATATTTCAAATATCTGGTGGTTTCTATTTTGCTTCTTTCATGAGTAGCACATTTCGTAGCGAAGATATAAAAGAACGAGCGCATGGTATTGTATGTTCTTCGGATTTATACCTTAATCAGTCGCGCACGGAGATTTCCTCCGGGTCTGGTATATTTCGCAGAATACGTTACTTTCAAATGGCGAAGCTGTCCACCCCTATACCTTCCTTCTCATTCATTTGGAATTGTCATGTACATAATTCATCGTGTCAGCTTGTCGGCTGGGACCGTTGTCTCAGCCTGGACGTTTCCTCCGTGCGCGATTAACAAGTGTGGTTAAATGTTTTATGCGTGTGTGCTTTTATTTTATTTATTACGTGTTTCCAATTGTGATTTACTGCCAAAAGCATTTGGTAAGTAGCATTTCATACGTAGTAGGATCAATTTTAAGACACATATCACCGGGCGAGTTGGCCGTACGGTTAGGAGCGCGCGGCTGTGAGCTTGCGTCCGGGAAATAGTGGGTTCGAATCCCACTGTCAGCTGCCCTGAAGATGGCTTTCCGTGGTTTCCCATTTTCATATCAGGCAAATACTGGGGTTGTAGCTTAATTAAGGCCACGGCTGTTTCCTCCCCACTCCTAGGCCTTTCCTATCCTATCGTCGCCATAAGACCTATCTGTGCCGGTACGACGTAAAGCCACTAGCAAAAAAGAAAAGACACACATCACTATTTACACTTTTGAGTACCGCGTGATAACACTGAGGATCTAGTAAGGATTTGTTTTTCTTTATTGAATATTTCTTCAAATCTTATGCATAAGTGACCAGAGCATGTATTAGCGTCAGTTTTCGGTCACATTCTCCGGCATAATAACTTCATAAAGAACTTGTTCGAAGGCAAGGTGATGGGAAAGAAAGGCAGAGGGAAACCACGGAAGAAGATCATTGAAGAGGTAGTTGAGATTATGGGATGCCAAGGTTATGGAGAGATGAAAAGGATCGCAGAGAGAAGAGATCAAGGGTTGCAGCGACAAGGCGAAGCCTTTAGATAATGATGATGATGAAGTCACACCAAAACGGTACTTTTATTATATTTTTGTAGCAAGGTGAATTCACAAAAGGAGAAACTCGAAAAATTCCAGAGTTATCATAATTATAAACCTGACTGAATCACTGAATGCATTGTGGACATTCTTGCATTTTCCTTAAGTTAGAAAATTGTACAGTTTTCCATTCTAAAGGTACATTCGCTTTTAACATTCTTATTTTGTCTTTTATGATGAATTTCTATGTTATGAGACAAATTCCACTGTTATAAAATTATAACGATTGGTTCTTGTCCCTTATTAGCATACTTTTTATAAATCACGTAGGAATATTATGGATTTGCCTTAAAATTGGCCGCCAAACATGCAGAGGGACACTTACTGTTTTCTGCTAAGCTGTAGGTCGAAAACACAACTCCTTCTTGAACCCGGCGAGTTCCTCCGTGCGCGACTAATTGTGCTATAATTCTAGCGCGACATTTTAAAGGATATTTGGAAGGAACTTTCACAATACCATGAGCAAAAGTGCAATTTTTTTTTTGCTATTTGTTTTACGTCGCACTGACACAGATATGTCTTACGGCGACGATGGGATAGGGAAGGCCTAGGAATGGGATGGAAGCGGTCGTGGCCTTAATTAAGGTACAGCCCCTGGTGTCAAAATGGGAAACCACGGAAAACCATCTTCAGGGCTGCCGACAGTGGGGTTCGAACTCACTATCTCCCGGATGCAAGCTCACAGCTGCGCGCCCCTAAACGCACGGCCAACTCACCCTGTAATTTTTCTCTTTTTGAGCGGCTGTATATTTCAAGAACCGTTCAAGATATGCAGTGTGTCCCAGAAGGAATGGTCTATATTCAGCGATATGACAGAAACGATCATTTGAAGCAAAAAACTTCATTCCGAATGGTTTCTGAGACCACATTTAGTGTACATTCGCTTCTGGGCTAGTGGCGCGCACGTATGTCTCTTAACCACCCAATCTCATTGATGTTTTGAAATGGGTACAAGTTTTCCGCATGTAATATTCGCCATACACGTGTTCGTGGTGCATAGGTAGGTGCAGAAATTCTCCGTGTGCTGGTAGTAGGACTACGCTGCACCATTTCAACAATGTGTTGCTGTTCCTGCGCAGGTTGTTAAACTACACGTTCAGATAAAATATTGGGAACTTTACCTATTTCACGCAATTTGCTGAAAACACTGGTAAACAGTCTACGATCTGGAATTCGACGTGTCGGAAAGCGCCGACAGTATTCCTCGACAGAAGCAGGAGCACTATCATCGCAGAAGCCGTAAACAGACACCATATTCTTCATTCGTGTAGATGTGTGGCATTTTAGTCAGCGCGTGAAGAAACACAGTTAATCGATCCTTCTCTCTGGTACGCTCTCAATCCCTCGCACTGGAAAGAAATGAAATGGCGTATGGCTTTTAGTCTCGGGAATGTTCGAAGACAAGTTCGGCTCGCCAGGTTCTGGTCTACCGGGCGAGTTGGCCGTGTGGTTAGGAGCGCGCAGCTGTACCTTAATTAAGGCCACGGCCGCTTCCTTCCCATTCCTAGGCCATTCCTGCCCCATCGTCGCCATAAGACCTATCTGTGTCAGAACGACGTAAAGCAAATAGCAAAAAAAAAACCCGGGACCCCTATGAACAAAGGCCAGCACGCTAACCATTTAGCCATGGAGCCGGACAATCCCTCGCACTACTTCATTCACAACACACCATGGACAACTAAGCGTTGAACGGGTTAGTTTAATGGCAGAAAGACATCCCGAGCAAAGAAGTTGAAAGGAACGTGGTAGGTTGGGTAGAACAAAACGTCAAAGAGGCCGGGTGGTAAGACACTAGCCGAAAATATGCACATTAAATGTTTTCTATCACGGAAACCATTCGGAATAGGGCGTAAGTCCATATGAAGTTTTCCGCTTCAAATGATCGTGCCCGTCATCATATCCCTGAATAATGACAATTTCTCCTGCGACACCCTGTGTATTTTTTTTAAGACACGGGGCATTTATATCTAGCAATTATCCGGCTCCATGGCTAAATGGTTGGCATGCTGACCTTTGGTTTAAGGGGTTCTCACTTCGATTCCCAGTAAGGTCGGGGATTGTCACTTCTATTCTTGTGGTTCCGGGGCTGGGTGTTTGTGCAGTCTTCTCTACGGAGCAGAATGTCTATCCCTAACTAAAAAGACCCCACTGAGAGCCCTGGAAGTGCAAGAACGGAAATTCCTGAAAAAAATAATAGGGCCAAGGATCCTACCAGATGGAAGGCGATGGTACAAACCCAACAATGAGCTCTACCAGCATCAAGAAAACCTCATAGATGTCATCAGAAGAAAACGTCTGACTTTCTATGGACACCTATACAGAATGGATCCTAATAGATTATCCCATAAGATCTTCAAGGTTGCTAACAAAGGCAAAGCTAATGGATTCCCCTGGACCAAACAAGTGGACAAAGATCTTGCAGAGCTTAATATTAATCAAATCGCCATTACTGACAGGAATGCATACCGTTTAATGGCCAAAACTAAACCTTTCCTAACATCCCTTACATTAGCTAGCCACAAAGAGCCGGGAATTGGTCAGAGGAGCGCAGGAAAGAATTAAACGATAAAATGAAGGAATACTGGGCCAACGGAAAGGCTCAAGAGGCGATTAAGAACCCAATCCAGTACGCTAAAAGGGGAAGACGACGACAAAAACACAGCTAGAACACAAGCACTGTGGTCCAAAGATGACCTAAACGCAAAGAAAAAAAGTAGTTCTCTTTAACGAAGGCAATTGTCTACATTAATTGCCAATAATTCACTTCGCGTCCACAATAACAAAATACAACATATAAGACAAACTGACTTAACTGGTTTTTACCGGAGACTGTTTTGTATTCGTGAATAATATTAAAGTGAAATTTGACTATTTCTTCAATATTATGACGAAATGACTCATCTTGTTAGTGTCAAAGGATAGAGAACATAAACCTTAGTACGTTACTACAAAAATGTAAAGTACAGAACAAACTGACTAATCTGGTTTTCCCCCGGGATGAGTGAATTAATCTGTCGAGTGAAAACGACATTACACATACTGACATTATGAATTTACCAACATCTGCATCATGATGTGCACAGAAAAGTAAACAGCTACGAAGGAAACTCCAATGATGAGAGCACGCAACCCATGTGATACAATTCCGTTAGCCAATTGTGTCAATTCTGATTCTGATATGGCAGGTCCCACATAGCGATTATATATATTAAATACCCACAAACAATTATCAGAATGATCGCCATGACCCACAGCGAATAATTCAACAGCAATTTATTACAGTTTCATTACAGGTGAGGTGGAGGTTCGTAATCCGCAGGACGATAAATAGACTGAGCAGAATTACATGTGGTTAATGAATTTTTCGGGAGACTAATAACATTCCATCTGTCCAGTACCAGCGAGACATTTTGATTAATTTTGTAGTGTATAAAAAGAACACGGTTGATAATTGAACAGCATTCGTTGGAACTGGGACAGCGCGCACGAAACATCTACACGTATAGACAAACTGGATACCAGGAAGGCACATGCCAAATGTTTTAGAATTAGACGTCATTAACCTACATTATGCATTGGCATTTTCTAGTTCATGAGACACAAGTGGTTCTTTACCTTCGTGCAGAGTACAAGAAAGGGAATCGTCAATATTTCGTACCGTAAACCTGAACAATAGGCAGTGACAGGCAGTGTTACCACTTTAGCTATGAGCTATTCCATAGCTAGTTCTAGCTCTCTTGAAAACTGATTTGCTACAAAATTTTGATTTTAGCTATTAGCTACATTTTTAGCTATACATTTCGGTTAGGTGAGTTTTTTGCCTGTCTATCGTTTTAATGTTTTTTTTTAAATATTCACTTTTATAAATGGAATCTAATACATTCACTGCATAGACACACGAGACGTACTGTATGTTTAACTTATAGGCGGCCTTTGACAAAATAGTACAACGGTTATTAATTGCATCATTCAGTACACTCGAGTTTCAATCATTCATTGGCAGGACTGCATTGCAGGTCATCAATCAGTCCATCATTCCGGAAAACCCTGAATTCCACCGCTTAGCTTCCTGGCTGTGCGAGAGTCTCAGAATAATGGTTAGTGCACAACAAAGTTAATACACAATGTTCATGAAAACATTTCTCAACATGGTAATAAACATTTGTTAACAAACTTCTTCAACATTGTGTCCACACCAAAATAGCTGTTTGTGAGGTTAAAATTGATAGGGTCAGGAGCGAAATACTTACAGCTGCAGCTTTCATTATTTTAGTGAGTACAATTACAGAAAAGCTTACTCGCGAAGTGTGGCAAAGAAAAATACTGGGAAGGCGAGTAGAATTAAGTTTGGAAAGAACACTTATGTCAGAACCTTTAATTCATGATGCAACAGGCTTTAAAAATTCTCTTGAGAATGTCCCCACATGACTTTCAGTTCTTGTTGACAGTAATTGGGTCAGAAATTGCAAGTAATGATACAGATGATCGGACAGCCGGCTCTACTAATGACAGGCTATTTTGTATATAGATACCCTATAACTTTAAAGATTCCCAGCATTTCACTTATGTACCTGTTTGTCTAGAGTATCAAAACAAGCAATTTCAGCGCAGGTGGAGGAGCTCTTGCAACGAGAGGATATTCGGCGAACGGAGTGGCCTGGCCGTTCCCCCATCGAGCACGTGTGGGACACGTCTACATGCGACCATCCAAAAGCTGACAACCGCGCTGCTGGAGGAATGGAACGCCCTACCACAAGAACTCCTCACTAATCTTGAGGTCAGCATGGGAGCACGTTGCATCGCTGTCCGTGGTAATCACACCCACTTTTCAGAACATGTTCCTTCTTTTGTGATGTCCAGGGGACCATCATTAGTCGCAGTGACTTACGTGTAATTTATTGTCTCTGTATAAAAGTGTCGTTTCTGTTCGCCTCATCGGATATACCTGTCAGTTGATTACCGTATCATACTGTAGCAGTTTTTCCTATGTATGGTTCAAGTTTCATCGAGCTATATTACTTGGCAGTGACACAATATGCGAAAATTAACTTCGTCCGTAAGTTTGCACAGCAAGTCGCAGGGCCCCTTAAAGGACCGGGCCCAACGTTACGCCCGTGATGTGCGAGTGTATCTGAAGACTATGTTCCTGCCCAGCAGGCACCTTAGCAGCCCCTGGAGTCCAATCCAAGTTGTGAGAGACACGGCTCATTTTTAATTTGTATGAAATAGCAGTGTTTTACGAATGTCTTGATGTGAGAAAATGAGCAAATTCGTTCCAAATATGATCAACGATGGAATTGCACCTGGGCATCTTTCGAATTTGAGGCCATTGGCAGTGTTCACTGCGGGCAACGTGAATGCTGAAAGTCTGGCGGCTGAAAATATCGAAAGACTTGTCTTGTGACAGACTATTTCAACATGAAATTGATCGATACGAAATGAGAAGCAAGAGGACTCTTCTGTGCAAGTAGAAGCGGAGAAGTCGCGCCAGTGGAGTTAAAGAGCATGTTGTAGCAATCAAGGGAGCTGCAAGCAGGCAGGCGTTGTGGCCAGAATACAATATACGAATAGAAGGAAGTGAGGCCAGGCCTCTGGGGAAGATATCAGGCCCAAGATTTCCACCTAAAGAAGCAAAAGCTGTTCTCTTTCTCTGCTTTCTTCTTTCATTCCCTCCCACCCCCGTCTCTCTCTCTCTCTCTCCTTTTCTTTTAGCAGACTGACGGACGGAACGCCGTACGGTGGCCTAAGGAACGAATATGTCGCCTTGAGCAAAATCCATTCTCCAACTCCCATCAACTGCAGTTATGAGCTATAGACAGGAAGTGTGCCTTCCTTCGACGTCTGCTGAAGCGACAACCTCTACTTGCAGGCCACTTAGTCCTTTCAGAAGATTGTAGTCCTGATGAGATTTACAATGGTAAACAGTTCTTGCGACTACGCCGAGAAAGAAAGAAAGAAAGAAAATCTTAGAGACTTACTACTTCCCATCACAATACTTTCCCTGGCTTTCAATGATACCTTTCACGTAAAAATCCTAAACAACACGAACGAAAGAAATCTGGAAATAGTATAGAAAGAAATAAAATCCTGATTTCTGTTCCAGTAGCCTACACATAATAACTAGAGCTAGGAATTTTAGGTGCAAAATTTATGTTAAATGTTGCAAAAATATGCTTTAATGTTGTCGAAAAAGGGGCAAGGAAAGTGCAAATTTAAAATGTAAATATTCATATAAACATCATCAAAACCAATTTTACATCATATTAAAAGGCACAGGATTCAATCATGTTTTTAAAAATGCCTAAAACACTCCCAGAACACAATGTTATTAAAATCACATGTCCTGAAAACTGTCAAAACAGGTAACATTTAATATTCCAATGTTATTTTCTGTGAGGTTGCATCCTAAGTAAATACGTATACATATGAAAGAAATTTTCAAGGTCAACACACACAAGTGGTGCATATTTTTTATTAAATTCCTGTTTGTTGCAACATCATTAACATCAGCGTTAAGCTCTGTTCTAGTACCTGCTTTGCAATACCCTCCAGAACTTCCTTCACATCCATCCATCACAAGAGCCCATTTAAGAAATTTCGTATAGTCTCCTTATTCCTCGCATGTTTTTACCTAGCTATATACTGCATAACATGATTACGTTGGTATTTTTTGTCACCTTGTCACGGGACATTTCATCCTTGCTAATTTAAAATACATGGTGAACCGAAATTCGCGCACTAGGGCGTCGCAGCGCGACTCCTTACATGTCATCAAAAAAAAAAAAGTCTCTCACATAAGTTCGTCCTGCGAGTATATCCGGCAAAAAAAGGACGTTGAAGAGTGGCAATCTGGCAACACTGTAACCACAAGTAGGGTAACTACCTCTGTCAGCACATATTAGTCGTGCTGTACAGTTGGTGCAGTGGATAGAGTTTTGGGTTAGCATGCAGGAGGTCGAGGGGTCGATCCTGGGTTGAGGCGTATGTTTTTTATTTCACCTAGTATCGCAACTAGTAGATGAAGTGGTGCGAATAAATTCACGCCCACGACGTGGAAAGGGCGTCTTTCAAAGCTGACCAATGAAAACGATTGTTCGTCCATTTCTAGGATCGTAGTATGTAAGTGCAAATGGTTTCGAGAGGACCCGCTGCAATCGCTGTTGACGATAATAATAATAATTTCGTGTGGCTATTACTAGCCGAGTGCAGCCCTTGTAAGGCAGACCCTCCGATGAGGGTGGGCGGCATCTGCAATGTGTAGGTAACTGCGTATTATTGTGGTGGAGGATAGTGTTATGTGTGGTGTGTGAGTTGCAGGGATGTTGGGGACAGAACAAACACCCAGCCCCCGGGCCATTGGAATTAACCAATGAAGGTTAAAATCCCCGACCCGGCCGGGAATCGAACCCGGGACCCTCTGAACCGAAGGCCAGTACGCTGACCATTCAGCCAACGAATCGGACGCTGTTGACGATTAAGATGCCAGATACCATGCCACCTGGACTACGTTTATGAAATGAGAAGGATGATGAAGGTAGAGGGTGAAACCCGATAACAGCACATAGCCTACTTATCTCGAATAACAGCACAGGGTCTATTTAAGGCTTAACGTCTCCATCCAACGGAAGAAGTGCATCACACGTTCATACTCCATATGAACACTGTGGACAGCTTCAGGATAGAACTCACGCTTTTGGCACGTAATCTAGTTATTAAAAACTGCATACCGCCACCTCTTCTACGCTGCTGGCCTACATTCTGATAGTGACACTTTCTCCAACAACGGGACTCGAACCGGCTAGCAACGGTGTCAGACCATGAACGACATGACGCCTTAACAATCATGGCAACTAGGAGGGCTAGTAAGATGATATTTTAGTGAAAAACATACGTGGGCCATCCTCTGTAAGAGTGAGTACCGTTCACCTTTCATACGCATTATGGGCACGCTGATAATCCACTGGTACAGGCTGTGGCACTACCATATCTGTTAGGCACACCGAATGCCCTTTTTAAACAGAATAACGCTCGGCCATATAGAGCCCTCGACAGCCTAACTACAATGGAATTCGTGTGGATGTTTTCTTGGCTAGCTTCCCCAACCTCCTGCCACTCGATAAACGGTGGGGCACATTTGGACAACGAGTGGAATATTTTTCCACCCTCACGAAATGAAAATGAACGCCATATTTCCAGAGACACTCCATGACATCATTCGCATACTTATTCAATAGAATTCACGCCGATTTAAATAACGCATCGCCCATCATGGACGTCCCACAACTTACTGATAATCCTGAATCGTGTACACGAAAACAGTAATTAGCACTTATTTGGCTATTTAGGAGTACAATTTGGTTCATTTTCGAGTAGTATTCCTGCAGAATGTCACTACATTTCAACCGACAATATAATGTATACTTATGCGTAAATATAACTAAAAAACGTAAAGATATCTCAAGACACTAAGAAATGGACTAAATCCTAGTACACATTTCAATTTATGTTAAGCATCCGCTTTGCCAATATGAGAGTGTCATTGCATATGAATTTGTTACAGAGTCCGGCTCCATGGCTAAATGGTTAGCGTGCTGGCCTTTGGTCACAGGGGTCCCGGGTTCGATTCCCGGCAGGGTCGGGAATTTTAACCATCACTGGTTAATTTCGCTGGCACGAGGGCTGGTTGTATGTGTCGTCTTCATCATCATTTCATCCTCATCATGTTGCGCAGGTCGCTTACGGGAGTCAAATCACAAGACCTGCACCTGACGAGCCGAACACGTCCTCGGACACTCCTGGCACTAAAAGCCATGCGCCATTTCCATTTCAATTTGTGACAGACATTCACCGCTGATAAAAACACGTTAAATGTGCCAATGTTATCGTTTACTGTATTTTATTTCGTTTACAGAGTGTAAATTATTGTGAAAATATACTTTGTATATTCTGGATTGATCATTAAATAGCGTAGCATTTGTATTCGTCACATTGTTGATTTATAATGTTTCCTTTAAACTAGCGTTCCACATAAATAATTATTGCTTGAACCATACACTATCTACGGATAAGGCAACAATTTCTGCACTGTCATTACATTGGTCAATGCGCGCTGGCTACTTTTCTAAAGCCGCCACTGATATAACTAGGTTTACATGATGAATTTTATCATCGTTAACCCAATTTTAGAGAAAACGTTCGCTACACTCTGTGTTAGATATTGCTTCAAATGTACTCGCCACACCTCCTCGTTACCCCATAACAGATCTGTTTAAAGAACTCGGAACCTGCAACACACCAGACGGTCCTCAGCAAGATCAATTATTAGGAAGGAATTTCCCATTAGGTTAAATTCTATTATGTGTCCTTCTGGCTCATTTTACACCTCTTAAAAGTATTTACCGAACTCCAGAAATACACCTTGTAGTAGCAATAATAATAATAATAATAATAATAATAATAATAATAATAATAATAATAATAATAATAATAATAATAATAATATGTCCACAGCTGGTATGTTGCAGGCAACTTTGATCTGACACCATTTTAGGCTGCTTGCGTATCAATTTCAACGTTCCCATTTACTCTTCCAGATGGCAGGAAAAACGGGACTCTGTTGAGCGACCCAGGACTGAGTTTAAACAATAATTTTGATGTATAAACACCAAATATATTACATACCGACATGGTATGACATGCAGTGTAGAATGACATCCTTTCCACTCTCCAAAAATCCGACTACTGGTTCCACTGCCGCGTTTCAGAACCCGACAATCAATCACTGATACATAGAGGGAGCTGAAATAGAGAATGTAAACAGATGTTCTCTTTGAGATCAACGCCTTTTCTATAAAAATGACAGAAAACGTATGACAGTTATTTCTTTGGTCGTTTAAGCTACTCTGGCTCACTTGGGTTTTGACCATGGGTTTAAGGCTGAATATCTATTCTGATACCATGTATTTTTTTGGTTCAAATTCTACCGCAGCATCCACCAGGATTTGAACCTCCGCCACCTACATGGAAATATATTGCTTTTTTAATTAAGCCCACCCTTTCCAAAAATCACAACAGTGAAACGTGAAAAAGGTTCTGTTCCTCAGGGGCATATTTGGATCCACGTGGAAAGCTTTATAATTCAATAAACAATGAGAAACTCAATTCCCAACGACACTAAGGGATAGGCATGAAGCGCAAATGTAGTAGAATACGCAAGGATAGGATAGGCCCTATGTGTACAGTTGGAATATGCATTAATGCCGTGTGTATGCACTTATGTATACACTATGTTATAACTTCCCCAAATCAGTTTCCTGCAGCAGAAAACAATGGTAACACAAGATTATGATAGCATGCAAGCAAGGGAGTCGGATCTTATTTCTTTTTATTCAATGACGCGAGATCTCAGACAGTTCCTCGTTACAGGAGTTAATTATGCAACCTGTGTAACTGTTCTGTTCTACGGTACTGTATGCCACATGCTGTAGCAGGGTGCCATACGGCAGGAGTCAAATGAATCTGCAATCCAAATCGTGTTACTTGCGAAAAGGTCGTATCTTGCTGGTTCTACTGAAGAGCATTTACTGCGGTATCTTTTATCACAGCCAATGGGGAAGCACAAAAAGGTAAGAATTAGTCGACTGTTACAATGTCTGGAATTTCTTAGTTTCTAAACTAAGAAAGTAACGAGAGAGTTGGGTGTGCGGTTAGGGCGACATAGCTGTAAGCTTGCATTCGGGACATGGTGGGTTCGAATCCCACCGTTAGTAGGCATGGTTCGGGGACTGAGTGTCTGTGCTCGTGTCAATACACTTATCTTCATCTATCCACACCAAACTACACCACCAAGAACAATAGAAACTCGCAAGAGAGAATACATCCCTCCGTATAAGGTTGATGTCAGGTAAGGTATAGGTCGTAAAACTGGGACAAATCCACGTCAAGTAAATTGGAAAAATATCCAGCAAGAATATAATAATAATAATAATAATAATAATAATAATAATAATAATAATAATAATAATAATAATAATAATAATAATAATAATAATAATAATAATAACAATAATAATTTCGTGTGGTTATTTCTAGACAAGTGCAGCCCTTGTAAGGCAGACCCTCCAATGAGGGTGGGCGGCATTTGCCATGTGTAGGTAACTGCGTGTTATTGTGGTGGAGGATAGTTGGGGACAGCACAAACACCCAGGCCTCGGGCCATTGGAATTAACTAATGAAGGTTAAAATCCCCGACCCGGCCGGGAACCGAACCCGGGACCTTCTAAACGGAAGGCCAGTACGCTGACCATTCAGACAAGGAGTCGGACATTAATAATGATAACATAGTATTTTTTTAAATTTTATGGAGAGGTGACAACATGAGACCAACAATAGTGAACAATAGGATCTCTACGTACTTCTAGGACAAGAAGACCAAAGGGCCTCCTTCAGTGAGGATCGCACACAAAGACCTCCAGGAGGTCTTTTTTTGTGCTATTTGCTTTACGTCGCACCGACACAGATAGGTGTTATGGCGACGAAGGGACAGGGAATACCTAGGAATGGGAAGGAGGCGGCCGTGGCCTTAAATGAGGTACAGCCCCAGCATTTGCCTGGTATGAAAATGAGAAACCACGGAAAACCACTTTCAGGGCTGCCGACAGTGGGATTAGAACCTACTACCTCCCGGATGCGAGCTCACAGCTGCGCGCTCCTAACCGCACGGCCAACTCGCCCGGTCCAGGAATGTGATTCGCTTAAGAAATAACTTCAAGAACAACAGGTTCTTCAAGAAAAACCGAAAATAAAAAAAAGGAAATGCGCTGTCTCATGGGTGTGATGGTGGATATTGTTTCAAGAGAAAGTACAAGTGAGCAACTATCTTCGGCGTTGTCTGCGAGAAACGAGCAACACCGAGAACGAATGTAGAAGTATTGGGTAAATGTTAAAGCCAGAGGACGCAAACAGCTTAAATGACCTGGTCTATAGCTGGCCGAAGCGAAGATGATAAAGAGAAAGAATGTAATTGCTTTTCTTGTCCCACTTACTGTTCGTAGACGCCGAGGTGCTGTCATGTTGTTCCACAGAATTTCTCTCAATTGCCAGTTGTTGTAATTTTTTACAATTTGTTTTACGTCGCACCGACACAGACAGGTCTTATGGCGACGATGGGATAAGAAAGGCCTAGGAGTGAGAAGGAAGCGGCTGTGGCCTTAATTGAGGTAAAGCCCCAGCCAGCATTTGCCTGGTGTGAAATTGGGAAATATCGGAAAAGCCATCTTCGAAGCTGCCGACAGTGGAGCTCGAACCCACTATCTCCCAGATACAAGCTCACAGCTAAGCGCACGGGAGACTCGCCCGGTCAATTGCCAGATAATCTACAATAAGAGTATCTTCAAATAGTCCGGCCCCGCGGTGTAGGGGGCAACGCGTCCGTCTGTCACCCGGCGGCTCCGTGTTCGATTCCCGGCCTTTACTAGTTCACGGATTTCACCGTCCATACCCTTCTAGATGAACCTTTCACGAATCTTTTCACGAGTTTTAAAGATTCCAAGATGCCCCCCTAATGGGGTCTCATGATAGTACTTGAAGATCATAGGTACAAGAACAGCTGGAACGACAACCTTCATCATCTTATCATGCCTCGAAGGGCAACATAGAACACCATGCCTCAGTACATAAGGGACAACATGTTCCCCAGAAGAAAGGGTTTCCATTATTGGAGCCAGCGTCGGATCTTCACGTTGATATTTCTCAATGTCCCTAAAGAGCATGGGAGCATCTGTTAAGATGGCATTAACATCAGATAGTATGGATTCGGGAGGTGATGAACTATCGACCGGTTCATGGGTCTCGACGTCGTTGGAAAACATACGGCTGAGTCCGTCTGCAACAATATTTTCAGTACCTCTGATATGCCTAACCTCAAATTGGAAGGCAGAAATTCGGATGGCCCAACGGGCTATACGACCAGTACGACGCGGCATACCTAAGACCCAGCTTAAGGCTTGATTATCTGTCTCCAGGTCGAATTTGACATGTTCCAGATAGAGACAGAACTTTTCTAAGGCAAATAAGACTGCCAAACCTTCGAGCTCATAGATGGAATACTTGGCTTCTTGAGCCGATAGAGTTCTAGATGCATAGGCGATGGGTCGCCTTCCGAATTCAGTCTCTTGAAGAAGGACTGCAGCTACCGCCGACGACGACGCGTCGGTTTGGACGATGAATTTCTTTGAGAAATCAGGCATAGCAAGGACAGGGGCATTACAGAGAGCTAATTTAAGATCTTCAAAAGCGGCTTGTTGAGAAGGTCCCCACTCAAATTTGATGCCTTTCCTACGAAGAAGGTTCAAGGGCGCCGCTCTATTAGCGAAGTTAGGAATAAACTTCCTGAAGAAATTCACCATACCAATGAACCTGGCGATACCTTTGATGTCCTTGGGAGGTTTAAAATCACGGATGGCCTGCGTTCGAGAATGATCGACTGCAACACCATCGGGTGACACAACATGCCCTAGGAATGACATAGAGGGCTTAGCAAAGGCAACCTTGGACAACTTCACAGTTAACCCAGCCTTACGAAGGCGATCGAGAACTTCTCGCAGATGTTCTAGATGTTCTTCAAAGGTCTCCGAAAATACGACGACATCATCCAGGTAGTGATACAAGTACTCAAATTTGATGTCGGAGAAGACCCTATCTAGCAGCCTAGTGAGTACAGCTGCTCCCGTGGGGAGCCCGAAAGGCACGCGGTTGTATTCGTACAAATTCCAGTCCGTGGCAAACGCTGTAAGGTGTTTAGACTCTTCCGCTAGGGGAATTTGATTGTAGGTTTTTAATTGTAAATTATTGATATCCCTGGCCTGGGGACTGGGTGTCTGTGTCGTCTTTAAGGTTCATTTCCTCACATTCAACACTCTACACTTCGGCAATTCCAATTACACGCAGGTTCATGTCATATGGTGCAAGTAGGGGCAAAAGATCTCTATAGGTCGACGCTCCTAACAAATAGCATTAACAATAATCTTCAAATACCATTGGACTGAGTCAGGATCGAACCCGCTAATATGGGGTCAGCAGGTACGCAGCCACTCAGTCGACCTGAAAATTTCCGTTGACTTCCCATAGGTCGATTATTTTCACCTAGAACTATTAAACTGACATACAGGCAATGCTCATAAAAGCGAGAAAATAAGGGAACACAGCAAATATGACGGCTTGATATACCTTGTGTTGAGGGATTAACATGATAAATATAAGTCGTTTGATCATACGACTCCTTACACGATGAAATTCGGTTCCATTATGTCAGAGTTGAAAACATCGCATTGCGTATCTAAAGGGAAGATGCCATAGATCTTCCTCCTGTGTAATCAAAGAGAAAGAAATACAAACAGAACAATAATTATGGAACATCATTACTCCATCATGATGGACTGGTCGAGTTCCCACACTTACATAACTTTTCCATTATCATATAAACATAGCTGACACTCCGGAAGAGCATGCTCCGGGAAGAGAAGTCAGCATATAACTCTGTTATAGAAATAATTTGCCATGCCCGGACGAGAGAGATTTCGCAAATGACTGATTGGCGGAAACGGAATGAGCGCTATGACGCTGTACCGACATCTGAAATAATGGCAGAGGCAGAGAGCCGTTAAACGGAAATGTTCGAATAGAAACCCGAATATAACCGAGGAAACGGGAGTGGGAGAATACATGCAACAGAACGAAAATAGAATTACTACGGATAGTAGAGAGGGCGACAAATGACTGAACCAGGGGTGGTGAAAAGAAGACGGCAGAGTTTTCTATTTCTTCACACTTAACCGCGTGGTGCACTTAGGTAGGTACTTGCCACCTGTAACTGTGGCTGCGGAAATGAATCCCGACACATATTGCCGTTTATATGCAAATGAAGGATTGAAGGCATGTAAAATAACAAAAATATTACTGGCCTTACCACGTTCCACTTACTACTTTTACGGCGTACCGCGCGCGTCTCTGTGTACGTATGCACAGGCTGACCCAAAGGATCGTCAACATTTGACGAGGAAATACTTCACGGAATATTGGAGGTAGAGAGGTAATAATTGACTCATATGACTGGCATGACATGGGGTTTTATTGACACCAAAATAAAGAGCACAAAATGACCAACAGATGGCGCTTCATACGATACACAAGCCATAATTAGATGGTGGTGGTGGTGGTGATTTTTGTTTTAACAGGAAGTACAACGAGATAATCATCATCTCTACAATAATTAGACGGAGCTCGATAGCTGCAGTCGCGTAAGTGCGGCCAGTATCCAGTATTCGAGAGATAGTGGGTTTGAACCTCACTATCGGCAGTCTTGAAGATGGTTTTCCGTGGTTTCCCATTTTCACACGTTAATTAAGGCTACGGCCGTTTCTTTCCCACTCCTAGCCTTTTCCTATCCCATCGTCTCCATAAGACCTACAGTATCTGAGTCCGTGCGACGTAAAGCAGCTTGCAAAAAAAAAAAAATTAGCATTACAATCGAGGTTTAGCAAAGACGATGTTCTTTATAACAAATGCTCAGCATGTCGGCCGTTATTCATCAACAATACCTGTAGTCGAGAGACAGTGAACAGTACTGTACAGTATATCCGTAGGTATGGTGAGAAATTGACTACTACTACTACTACTACTACTACTACTACTACTACTACTACATGTTTTCATTCCTTCCTGAAGAAAAGGCAGGCGTCGGATGTTGTCTTTTAGCATCCCTAATGAGGTTGGACGATCGCGATAGACTTGCGACTTGAGGTTACCCCACAACCAATAATCACACGGATTGAGGTCAGGGAACTGGGGAGGCCAAGCCACGACATGCTGCGATTACAGGCGTATCTCACACCCTCTCTCACGACAGCTCCCTTTATACCGTATACGTGTTTCATGCGGCATCACTGACGTGTTGCGGTCCAGTGCCATCTCTTGGCCATTTTGTGTAGGCTACTTTATAGTGGTGTCAATAAAAACTTCACGTCATGCCAATCATGTGTGTCAATTATTCAATTATTACCTCTCTACCTCCAATATTCAGTGAAGTATTGCCTCGCCAAATGTTAACATGGAGCTATTTAGCAATAAAAGATCAAAATTAATGTTATATGAAGCAATGAACATTCCAATAAGCTACCAGACTCGTAAACGTCGTCCTCCGCTCCTAGATTAATGAAGGTAATACGAAGTTTATGACGTATTGTGATCTATGCTATATTTATCCGCTGGAAATGGATTAACCAAGACAAAAGCGGGAATGCAGAGACGGCATTTTTTGGTGTACATAAGTATGGTGCTGCAATCAGGCGGAGAAACACTTCAACAATTGGTGTTCGCTGATTCATAATCCCTCTGACTATCCATGTTTACATTAGTATGAAGCGAATTTCTTTTTTTTTTTTGCTAGGGGCTTTACGTCGCACCGACACAGACAGGTCTTATGGCGACGATGGGATAGGAAAGGCCTAGGAGTTGGAAGGAAGCGGCCGTGGCCTTAATTAAGGTACAGCCCCAGCATTTGCCTGGTGTGAAAATGGGAAACCACGGAAAACCATCTTCAGGGCTGCCGATAGTGGGATTCGAACCTACTATCTCCCGGATGCAAGCTCGCAGCCGCGCGCCTCTACGCGCACGGCCAACTCGCCCGGTGAAGCGGATTTCAACCAATTAGAGACGATATCTAAAAATGTGTCCGGAACGTTGTTAGTGTATCCTAGAGTGTCATTCTCCGTACTGTTTTGAGTACGGAAGGAAGAAAATTTCGTCATAGAAATAAATTAAAACGTTCTCAAAATATATCCAGCACAGTATTCTTTGTTACATTAAATCCCTTTCCTGCACTGGATATTACCCAGTCTTCATCTGCCAAGGAAGACGGGAAATATCGTGATGATAGTCACTGTCCCGAAATACCGCTCGAGAATGCGTGCTGCACTACGGCAGAGAAGGAAATTTTCTAGAGAACTATCTGTTCACATCTTCTCTACAGTTGACAAAGTGGCGATAGATATGTTCCACAAAGGACACTCCTCGTTCAACCGGCAGCCAGAACTATTCTCCACGCCACCTTTTGAGGAAAGTAAAGCGGAAAAGATGGTATAGGCCAGATCAAGACGCGGGCGAGAGGGGTTGAGCCTACGGTGGTGTCACATGGTAGGAAAGGGGTAAGGGGGGGCGTGTTTTATGTCTACTGTCAGTACGAGTTACGGCAATGGTGCGCCCAATACGGAGCTGCCATACTTATTCAGTAGATGTCTTGACAGTTGGGTGCAGTTACCACCGTAAAGATTAAAACAGCAGTGGCAGTATGGGACTCCATTAATAAGAATACGTTAATGCATTAATTCCTTCAAATGTGTTCAAGTTACAACCGGTGAGCTGTGCTGTGTTACAGCGTTGGAGTACAACTTTTAATCGCTCGTCGGTTCATATGGCAACCAAGGCGAGTGTGACGAGGCAACTGCGTTACTTCCGCTTTAGTCTGTTCAAAAGAATGTCCGGACATTTCGTACCACGGACATTCCGTACCACTTCATTTTTGAGGACATTTCGTACGACCTAGGTCGTTATTTACCTGCGAACGGTTTTCCTGTAATCCTGAAATATATTTTACACCAGGACAATCCGTACCACTTGATGTCAAATTGGAATTTCATTTCCACGCCAGTGGTCGGTAATGTGCCTGGCAGACACACTTAAGAAATCAGAAACAAAAATTATTTACAACATTTGCTGAAGAAAAATTCTATATTATTTTAATAATTGCCCTTTAAACTATACTTATCACTTATGTTTACGTAAATATTATCATAAGAAAGTCGATTTTTTAAGTATAAATCCTGAAACGAAAAAATACAATAGAAATACACATCGTGTTCAGGCGCAATGTGCCTGACGAGCACAAGGATGGATACTATTACTATTATTGTGAATATTAACCAAGTAAAATAAAAGATTCTGATATACTGGACGATATGTGCTTGAAGGTCACGCGGAAACAGGAAACTACAGAAACGCGGAAGTAGGTAGGTCCCCGCGGATGACGAATACGAGATAAGAATTAACGTGTACCAATCAGATCAGATACGCCCGACGGAAAGTTAACATAACATCAGTAGTGGTCACGCAGCGCCGTGCGGAAGCTTCAGCGGCAGTAGTGGACAATAGACAGAGGCATGATTTTTTCGCATTAACGATAAACGCGACAAAAATATTTTGAAGCGATTTTGCGGTATCTTTACGAATCATATGTTTCTGCTTAAGAAAATATGGATATTATGTTCGCGAATTAAAGCGAATTAAAGCGATAAGGACATTTTAAAGCGAAATTCAATTATTTCGCGATAAGCGCGATATTACAGCGAAATGTGTAGTGAATAAAGAACTTGACATTTTGTTCCAAGATTATGTATGAAAAGAAAAGGAAGAGCGAAAAAAGGTTCATCAACAGGAAAGAAATATGTTATTAATGTTCTGGAAAAATCTCTTTAAGACATGGCATCAAAGAATCGGGGTTGGCTCCAGATTTCTTGCCAAACGAAATGTTTGGTATGTTGTTCTTGTGGTGGCTGGTAATCCCACCCCAGCCTGTCTCCTCACGGCATTGTGCAATCCTGGAATCCCTAATGACGTCTACAAGCAGCACAATTGATTGGTGTATTTCGGCTTCGTGGTCAGGTAAAATTAAGAAAGTAATCCCAGACAGTAATGAAGATGGGTCGCTCGACAAGTGTTACGGTGCAAAGCAGAGCTAAGCAGTTTGCGAGTGAAGGCCTACATTTTGTAATGTTCGTATCGAGTGGGAGAAAGAAGATACTGTCTCAAAACATTGTTTTAAAAAATAAGGAACATTCAGAACGTAAATTTAGTACTCCAACAGTGAAACGGCAGGCAACAATAGAACTCTCATTAGATATGCAAAAGAAAGCTAAGAGTGAAAAAATAGAATTCATTCACGAAACAACAGCGAAGCTACTCAAAACCAACATCCCGCTGGAGAAGGTAGACGACCCTGCAGTACGGAAATGGCTTCAAAAGTATGTACCAGGTATGTACAGTCTACCAATTAAACCTCCACAATCAACGATCAGTGATAGTAATGAAACCTTTAATGATTAATTTTAGAATGTCATTAAAGCGATACGGCAATATCTATTTCGCGAAATAACGCGAAAATTAGTATCCTTCTCGCGAAATCGTTCAAAAATTAATGAGAAAAATTCATGCCTCTAACAATAGTCTAGATATACAAATGAATACATGCAGTAGGTTATCGTTTTTACTTCGCAGTATTCCCCACTCTTTCAAGTGGTACGGAATGTCTTCTCCTAAATATTTTAGTCATTAACTGGCACTTCGCAGGTAATCAGCCGGGCAAGTGGTACGAAATGTCCTGAAACCGTTCAAAAGGTGGCCCGGAGTATAGCAATAAACTGCACATGTGTCACTGCCATACATCCCTCACCTTCTCTGCAGGTTACGTAACTATCAGCTTGCGTTCGGGGGATAGTGGGTTCGAACTCCACTCTCTGCAGGTTACGCAGCTATCAGTTTGCATTTGGGGGATAGTGGATTCGAACTCCACAAACGGCAGCCCATGGTTTTCCATTTTCAACCAGGCAAATGCTGCGGCTGTACCTTAATTAATTTCATACGCCACAGAAGAATGATAAGCAGTTCATTGATTTTCTGCACAACTATTCGAAAACTATACTCATACCCCACACCCATAAGCTAAACGTCGCTCCTGAATTGCCTCGCTTCCAAAATAAATCCATTATAGTTAACAAATAATAGCATTTATTTGTTTCCGATCAAATTTATTATACGTTTAAATAGGGCCATTTTATTGCCTGTTTATTTCCATAAGAGAAGCCAGCAGAATGGAATCCTAACAAAACAAATACTAATCCATTAGCAGAATATATACAGCAATAAAATCACATATAACTCTTCAATGCCAATGAATTTAAACGCACTTGTCAAATAGAAAGATGCATTAAAATGTTACAAAAGGAACTGTGAAAAGCCTGAAAACAATACAGAGGATATTCTGTAATTCCATTATCTATAGAAATTTACTTTTACATGTCACACGAGATCAAAAACCGATTGAGCACAGTACATATCAAATAATGACATTTTTTAATGATTGGAACCGCATGTTAATTCAATTACTGTGAAATAAAAGCGAATCCGAAATTTTAAGGTTCGAACTAGAAGGATGGCACAAAAGGCCAATAAATTCACAATCATCGAATATAGAATAATCATTGGTAGAATAATTATTTTTCCCTCTCCAAGGTTAATATTAACCAAGCTCTTACTTAGATTTGGTTCATATACGGTCAACAGCTCGTATGTAGCTACTCATCGCTTGCCTATTAGCTGACCTTCGACAGTAAATATATTTTTACAGCAAGTGTTTGGAGCAAAATTCGCTCTGGCATGGTGCGGATGTATGTAGTCTACAGGCACTAATGACTTAAAAATGAGTTAGAAGAACATAAAACCCTTGTAACCTAATTAATTAAATAATTAACTTATTTATGTACATTAACTACCTGCTGTCATTTCTTGATGGATGCAGTACTTTTGCATCCATCTCTTGGCACAGGCCAGAGTAAAGTGTAGCTTCCACCGAAGTCCCAGTCTCATCCATGGCAGTGACAATATGGAAGTTGCTGGGGTATGGGTGGTGCTGAGTAATGACATTCAGAGCACGACTAGTGCATCTGAGTGTTGTGAAAGGTGCTGCTCATAGGGTCAGTCGTGCTGCAATAGTACTTTCTGACCCAGTGAGGAAAGCAATGGCAAACTACCTCACTCCTCATCTTGCCTAGTACGCCTCATTTTGGTGCTGCCATTGGTTTTTGGGGTTTCCGTATAACCGCATAACCTTTAGTGGTGCAGTTTGAGGATCCAACCAGCCTCTGGGCTGATGACCTAACAGACAGACATGTACAGTAAACCATAGGATATTTTGATTATAATCTTCTCTGACATATCAAAATTATACCCCTCCCTACACATCGTTTACGTAGATAACTCATTTATTTGATTTTACAGAAATCCTTCCAAACTGATATTTATTCACTTATCTTCCTTCTTTCTTTCTTTCTTTCTTTCTTTCTTTCTTTCTTTCTTTCTTTCTTTCTTTCTTAATCCATTTTCAATCCAGGGTTGGTTTTCCCTTGGATTCAGCGACGGATCCCACCTCTACCACCTCAAGGGCAGTGTCCTGGAGCGTGAGACTTAGGGTGGGGGATACAACGGGGGAGGAGGACAAGTACCTTGCCAGGTGGTCTCACCTGCTATGCTGAACAGGGGTCTTGAGGGGGAATGGGAAGATTGAAAGGAAGTGGCCGTACCATCCTAGCATTTTCCTGGAGGAGAAGTGGGGAAACCACGGAAAACCACTTCGAGAATGGCTGAGATAGAAATCGAAACCCCTCTACTCAGTTGACCTCCAGAGGTTGAGTGGATCCCCGTTTCAGCCCTCGTACCACTTTTGAAATTTGGTGGCAGAGTTGGGAATCGAACCCGGGGCTCCAGGGGTGGCAGCTAATATCACCAACCAATACACCACTTATCTGCTCGCTATAATTCATATTCATTCTTGATTGAAACACCGCTACGTACATTAACTTCACATCACCTCATTGCAAGCCAGTGGCATTCATACACATTTGTTGTTCCTGTCGAAATGATTTGGATTAACATAACGCAATGACTAAGGCTGACTAGGCGCATATCGATTCCCCAATTGATATACAAACTTTGTCATGAACATTCCTAAAGTGGAACTGTAAGGACCGAACCGAATTAACAACTAACCAATGGTAGTTCCCTTAAATGAAGTCCAAGGGCGTTACAAATGTGATACGGGGTCCATCTTCCAAAAATAATTCAGGCCCCCTCAAATACAATGTAAAACCTATGAATAACTTAATATAAATTGAAATACGGCAGGTAGAAATAATGGAATATATTGCCATTGATGCTTTCACGACCCGTACTTACAGACATAATACTGTGTAGGCTTTTGGGTTTATGCCGTGTGAAAAAATCAGGTGAAATCCTTTACGTTTCGCAGAAAAATGTGCTGTGCGTCATCGGAAGAAAATCTCGACTGTCCACGAGAAAGGCTTCTTAAACAATGACTTTCTGAACTTTAGACGTTATAATAGAAGTGGAAATGGTACGTTCATTCGTCACCAAATGGCTCTCCGGACGTGGCACAGCGCTAGCGCTCGAAGCGGAAGCGGATCGAACCATCAGAATCAGTCTAGGAGGGTCACATAACATATTGTGTACGTAACATATGACATTGACAGGTGTATGACATTGACACAAGCCTAATCGCCAGATGTTTCATTCCAAGCCTATACAGTAACATGTCTAATGGAATTTATTGTTTTGTTATACGAACAGAGGGAGCATTCGTTATTGTAAGATTATTAAAACTAATACGTACTTAACAGATTTTATTTTTCTGCCTCCGTGGTTTAACGGCTGAACTGCTAACCATGAACTACTTAGCAGTTCGTACTTGCTGTTCTGCTGAATGAATAACATGCATTTTACATTTTCTAATGGAAATACTGTCATTCCCATACAAAAAATTTTAAATCGTAGCTTGTACGCTTAAAACACGTATCTTTGTAAATTGTAACACAAAAATTATAACATTTTCTTTGAATATATAAATATAAGGAAATTAAACTGACTGTTTATAACGTGCGCGATATAAATCAAACCGGAATATCTTGAGATTATAGTGTCTTTTCTCTAAAGTACTGTACCCCATTCAGCATTTCGCTGAGTAGTGAAGGAGATAGCGACAATGGAATGTCACTGCTACACTTATCTGCAAAGAGAGTTCGCTCTCTCGCTTCACTGTGACGTATGCTTGCTACGTAAGCTGCATCCATTTACGTCATGCCAGCCCGGCCGCACTGGGCTAGCCTCAACGGGCGTCCAGCTGACCACCTCTGTTCTAGCCACGGTGCATCGCAAACAACAGATCACACTGTTAAAGGAAGACGGAAAAGATTTTTAAGGCAACATTCAAAATTCTATATTTTTGCCCACATTCTCTGAAATATTGAGCGTGCTGTCACCGTCTTAGCTTGCATTCCGGAGATAGTGGGTTGGACCCCCACTGCTAGCAGCTCTGAAGATGGTCGTTCCTAAATAATAAAAAAAAAAATCAAAAGGTCATGAAACTGCGAGAAGCAAGTGGCTGCTACTATGCCGTTCAAAACCTCAATCTCAAACCACTAGTGAGTTTTATTCTATCGTATATTCAACAGAATGAAAGAAGAGCGGTGGTAGGAAACAACAGCAGACGGAATAAAGTACACATGTACTGCTGTTCATATAGAGAGGAACACACAAAAGCTTTAGCCTGAAGGCAACTAAATCCCGCACAAATTAACCTTTCCAGGCGCAATCCCACCCGCTTTGCTTCTCTGTTCCGCCTCTGGTTTAGATATCCGTGCAGCGCATTCCTCTGATGCATCATGCAGGGCTGAGTTCACAACAGAACACGTACGAAGATATCAAGAAAATTGTTCCAAGAAAACGCGTGCAGTATTAGAATGATCTTGTTATTAAAATATATTGTTATTTATATAACGAAATAACATTCGGCATTGCTTAACAGTATTCAAACCCGAAGCTCTTTATGCTTCAGAAAGGCTCAATTTACAACATAAAAATTTAAAGGAACAATTAGAGGTTAAAGAAAGGAAAATCATGAAATCATGAAAAGAAAATCTTACTGATACAACGAGACTGAGACGAATTCAATTTATAAGCCATTTGTAAAGAATGAATAACAGACTTACTTATTAAATACACAAATTTTTAAAAATCAAACGTACGACATCAAAATGGTATAAGCAAGTAAAGAAAGGCCTCACTGAATTAGGATCACCAAAACTACAGGGTAGAAATGTAATCAGGAAAATTGTTCACACAACGGGTTTTGAGGAAGACGAGAAGAAACCAACACGGCGTACCCGGTCGGAGGAACAAAACTTACAACATTCGGTGAAAATGAAAATGAATAACTACTGCGCAAGGAGGAAAGCTCAACAAATATTGATTCCACGTGGTCCTAAGTGCCAGATTCGCGCTGAAGAAGAAAGGAATCAGGATTAACGGGAAGCAAATAAACAATAAACAATAGCTATTTAGAAAACCTACACTTCTCTTTGAACAAGATCAAGAAAATACGAGAAGGCAATGCACTTGGCCTTAAAATAAACGTTACGAAACTAAAAATTCATGATAATCAGCAAGCAGAAAATCACCTTTTAAAACCCTGGTTAGAGAAACCAATAATAATAATAATAATAATAATCTTACGCCCTCCGCTAGCGCCCGCAAAACTTTTGGTTTTGACGTTTTGGTTTACTCTACCAGACGGCACAGTACATCAATGTCTGATCTCTATTGGGTGATTTTAATTTTGTTGACTAAACAACACACGTGTCACCAGAGATCTTTTACACGCTTGAATCGTACGACGCGGAGTAAAGAAAGGACTCTTTTCCGCCATTCAAAAGTCGGAATATCTCCGTCGGGTTTGAACCTGCCATCTTGGGATCCACAGGCCGAAACCCTACCAGTGATCCAATTCCCTGGAGGTGACGGACTGGCTGGAGCAGCAATAAGCTATTTGACCTAAAATGTGAACTTATCTGCCTTTGGCGACGGAAAGGTACCAGCGTTCCCCTCTGGCATATAACAGTTACGGCGTGCTGCGAACACCTTGTTTTTAATGTAGGGTTTCCTTGTGTTTCCTAACTTTGTATTATGTAGGTTTCATGGCTGTCTGCAGACGGAGTACCTTTGTGGATACTAAAGATGCGCGAGTGTGTAGCCTCGTTTCCCTTATTCACTTCGCTTTCTGGCGACTAAGCTTTTATAAACTCTATTAATTTCTATTATGAGTTTTGGTCCTTAACTTTTCTTGTCTTAGTCACAACGTAGTATGGCTTATCCTCTGTGTCAGCGGGCCTTCTTCCCCATTAAGTTTCATGCCAAGTCATGTCACGGGATTGCGTGAGTACTTTCAGCATCCCACTCCATTATTTCTCGGCCTTTCTATTGATCTTTTGTTTTTATCTTTCCTTGGTTGTGTAGTATGAGCTTAAGCTCCTGTCTTCCTGAATCTTTCTACCCATATTTTGTGTGTGGCACCCCTAACAAGTGGGGGTAGCGAGTATCACGTGCTATGAAATCGTTATATTGTAATACAAGGTGTTTTGATGTGAATTCTTGCCCCGTTCGGTGACTGAAAATTGAAATTGTGGTTCAGGGCTCGAGACCCTTCCGACATGTCATTGCTTAGGTTGAGGGTTTCATTACCCTCTAAATGTAACATGTTTTGAAAGCTCTACCTTCTTGCTTTTATATTTAAACAGAGTTTAAGATTAACTTATCCCTTCTGAAGAGTAAGTTTGTTAGTTGAGGCTACAGCCTCCTTTGTCACTCACAAAACCAAATAATCATGTGGGCCTATTCGTTCGGTGAAGCCTTACAAAGTAGAATGGGTGTTATTTCTCCCCTGTTAATGACTGTTTATTATTAAGCTCAGAAGCCTATGATATTGAAAGTATTCTTACTGTAATTTTTTTTGATGATAATAATAAATAAAACCATAAATAAAATTATATAAATAAAATTACTCAAAAACTTAATAAAATTAATAAGCATAATTAACCAAAATGTCCGTAGTATGGGCGCCAGAGTTCACCAGAATGGATCCCTCGAATTTAGATAAGAGCATGATAAACTTTATATCCCAGGGCGTGTACATAATGCTGCGTACTGGTACATCTGCTGCAGGCCTTACCTAACCTCCTGAAAACGACTAATTAGGTAGGAACTGCACCTAAGTTCATCAATAACACTGATTCTAAAATAGCTAACTATATTCTTAACAAATTCCGTGCATGAGCAGTTCATCAACATACAACATTATACATATAATACACACATAAAATATTGCTGGAAGACTCCATATTTACAACAACAACAATAATAATAATGAAAATCGTGGGAAAACGAAAGCGAGAACTAAGCTACCATTTGTAGATGGTCCGATGAACAATGTACATGTATGAAGATAAATACCCTTTACTGTCTCTATATCAATTCGACTTACCGATTCTCATAATCGGCAGTTATCACATCACACAGATACTGTACCTTGTACTACTGTGTTCACATATTTTAGCACTTGTTGTAAAGATATATACACACGTCTGTCGATCCTCAACATAAATTTATGGAAAGTCTGAGATAGCTTTCACCAACATATAATGCTCGGCCGCCACAAGTGCTACAATACTAAATGCGCAAGCACTCTCCACAATCAGCCACTTTCCACGAACATAACAAGACTACGCTCCACGAACGTTTGAAGTCCAGTCCATTGAAGCCGTGTCACTCCAGTACCGTGTATCAGCACTCCTTCCTTCTCGTACAGTGTGCCAGTTGTCGTTCCTTCATACAGTGTTACTGGTTGTAGTTATCTTCCTTCTCGTTCCTTTACAATCACTATTACAATCACCCTTACAATGTCCCTTACAATGTCTTTTTCACAATGTCTCTGGTTGCCGCCGTATGATCAACCTTTATAGACATCAACATCCCCCTCCTCTCAGATGATACGTCTGGATTGGTGCTTGCCAGCCAATCATGGGTGGTCCTCTTCTCAAGCCCAAGCCCTGAACTACTTCTTCCTCCCAAGACAATAACAAACTCTGGGGTATATTCCATGAATCACCAAACTTTCCTAATACAACAACAAGCTCATCTCATCAGGCTGGGATATATATATGACTCATGGAATTACCCGACACAAGTACATCACAACAGACACTGGGGTAGCCATATGACTCATGCAAATTACCAGAGTTATTAAAGCAATGTTTTCCCACTCGTGCAAAACAAATTACTCATGCCTACATATGTGGATATCTTCCAGCTTATAAATATAAATGACAAAACATACAAATGAAATACCGATAATAATAATAATAATAATAATAATAATAATAATAATAATAATAATACCGGGCGAGTTGGCCGTGCGCGTAGAGGCGCTCGGCTGTGAGCTTGTATCCGGGAGATAGTAGGTTCGAATCCCACTATCGGCAGCCCTGAAAATGGTTTTCCGTGGTTTCCCATTTTCACACCAGGCAAATGCTGGGGCTGTACCTTAATTAAGGCCACGGCCGCTTCCTTCCAACTCCTAGGCCTTTCCTATCCCATCGTCGCCATAAGACCTATCTGTGTCGGTGCGACGTAAAGCCCCTAGCAAAAAAAAAAAAAAATAATAATAATAATAATAATAATAATAAATCGAATACTGACAATAATATCTCTACCTTCTACATATAATTCGGGGGTGTGATATATGTACTATCACATTACTATATTCTGCTTGTTAACAGTTGTTCACTTTTTGTTGCTGTTTTTGAAAAGAGAGATAAGTCGAAGGGAAAAGAAAAACAATCTGAGAATACATTCTAAATTTAAAATTTTCTTGGTGTGATTTTGCCCAGTGCCTACTCCCTGCAGTTTCTTCCCTCTCTCCTGCAACCTGGTGTTAAAGTATTAGTATTATTATTATTAACCATAAGTTTGTAATTTAAAAAATGGCTTTGACAGCTGCAGATCTTAAAATCAAGGGAATAGAACCAGCTTTTGGGTTGTTAGGCTGTGTGCATTTGCATAGTTTCGTCCAGACGTGCCATTTGGGCTCATCAGTTGGATTGGTACGTCCCGCCAAGACTCCGTCACGTCTGGCCGAAACTCTGCAAATCCACACGGCATAACCACCCAAAAGCTGTTCAATTACCGTGATTTTAAGGTTGTAAGATATGTTGGGGTGCAGTTCCAGGCACTCTTCCTAGGATACCGTCCTTGTCCTTGCGTTTCCTCCTCAGTGGTGGCGATGCCAAACAGTAGACTCAAAGTGCCAATGCGGATATGACAACGAACCGTGCGTATTTCCGTGATGTGGCTTTAGTTGTAGGCCAACCATCTGTTCATAGCAAGCCAATCGTTGAATGACAATTCGGTAGATGTTAATTTTCAGACGCACAGGCGTCTTTCGATCGCCCGTTACTCCCGTAACATCACTCCAAGTTGCATTTACACGCGATCGTGCTACCACGAGGATCATAATTAAGAACGAGTGATGTCGTTGCTGGTGACATGTAGGAAGATTAAGAGACAGTATTCTATTTTAAGTGTAAAGTTGTGTTCTGCAATGTGGTCAGCACAGACAATCAGGTCGGTTAAAACTGAAACGCTTGATTTTTAAAATTTTAAATTCTTGTATCTCTTTGAAGGTAATCAAATCAAAATACTGATAATATCGATGAAAATCGTTACAAATATGTCCTTTTCGTCAAACCTACGTGCTTTCGAACTGGGAGAGTTGAGACATAACGCTCAACAGCTGACATTTTCTGTGAGATAAACTTGAAATGTTGCAGAACTGCGTAAACGAGTGCACATAGAAGAATGCACCATATGATGTTCACCATCAGTATTACCGTCTGCTTGCAAAAGAAATGACGTCTGTTGATGCCCAAGGAGGGTACGCAACACTTCGTGAGAGTTCTGTTAGCACATACTATAATTCGTAGTCTGTAAAAATTATTATTATTTAATTTCCTTTTTTAAATAAAATATGAATCTCATTATCCTGACTTTAGCTTGCTTGGCATGTTGCAAACCTAAGGGATACATCATACTGCATTTACGAGACATGTCTGTGCTGACCAAGCGAGTGGCTGCGTGGTTTAGGTTACGTAGCATTCAACTTGCATTCGGGAGGTAGTGGGTTCGAATCCCACAGTCGGCAGCCCTGAATATGGTTTTTCGTTGTTTCCCATTTTCATACCAGGCAAATGCTGGGGCTTAACCTTAATTAAGACCATGTCTCTTCCTTCCGCTCCTATTCCTTTCCTGTCTTATCGTCGCCATACGACCTATGTAACATGCCGGTGCGAAGTAAAGCAAATTGAAAACAAAGTTTGTGCTGTTCTTACTGTAGAGCAGGGTCTCTCAAAGGCCCAATGTCCCACGCGTGCAAAACGAGGCGCAGAGGTTCTTTGTACCCTGCATCGGCCCGACTCGGCTCGGTTCGGACCTGCGTTTTGTCTCGGGGCAATTCGGCTAAGCTCGGCTCAACTTGGCTTGGATGGTGGAGCGCTGCACAGTGAGTGAGGAAGAGGGGAAACAGGCGGAGCGAGAGGCACAGGCGTAGGGAACGAAAGAGACAGAGCTATTACTCAAAATCGAGGAGTGGAGGATCTGCACTCTAGTCAACCTAGCGAAGTCGTTTATAAGCACCTTGCGCCGCGCAATACACCGGTGCATGCACCATGAGAGACCCTGCTGTAGAGCACCAGACATTTGGCTGGGATTGCAACAAGGAAACAACCTGCACCAGCGAACGCCGTTTGATATGTAGAACAGCAAGTAGAAGTGCTATTGATATTTCGAAAATGAATTGTCTGATGTATAAATGTATTACATGTCTGAAGTCATAATAGAACTAACTTCTCTGCTAGTGTCAAAAATTACTATAGTTCCATATTTTTAAAGCGAAGTTGGTGTCTAATGTCTCCGATATGAATAACCCTACGGAAATGCTACACAGCATTTCAGGAGCTCCTCAACAGACGGTAGTACCTCTGGTGAATATCAATCTATGAAGCATTCTTCTACGTGCACTCGTTTACGCAATTCTGCGACCAGAGATTAGATATAATCTCAACTGACCGAGAAAAGGACTTTGCATATATTCTGGACCTTACCATTAGGTGCGAGGTCAACTCAAGTCAGCCATCAGCGGTAGACGTGAGGAAGCGAGCCATCTATGAACCAACCATCAGCTCCTTCAAAGAATCATAACATCTCCTGTACGAGGTTTGTAGGACTTTTCATCGGAGCAAGAGGAACCATATCAAAATTCTTAGTTGAGTTTTTCAAAAGTGTGGACATTCCCAAGAATCTGTACTGTGACTTAGCCGTTTTGGCCATTAAAGGCTCCACACAAATGGTTAGAAATCACCTATATAGCACTGCATACGAGAAGGACTAACTCCAGAAAACTCTTCACGGAATCATGGCAGGAAGTACCGATAAATAATAAAAAACACAATATCGACATGCTTATGGCTTAGAAGTTATTTCGCTGTAACCTCATAGGTGAATAATCCAGTATATTTTACCAGCTCATATTATGAACTGAGTTAATCGTCGTCGTCAACAGCGATTGCTAGACCTATATATGCATGGGGCAGAAGCTCAAGATAATGCGTGTTGTAAATAATTCAGAATAGTGGAGTACCAATCGATTAAGAGCGATATTATGGGGAAACATGTTCCGTTAACGAGCGTGTGATAACAAATCTTCTGCTAACGTCTATACTGAGGTAGAAGTGCCTCGTAGTGCACGAAGCTCAACAGTCGGGTTTAGGAGAAGAGGTTTTCTAATTAAGGACCCAGCGCCATAATGCGACTGTAGCGTGACGAAGTGCACTATAGTCGTTATATGGCAAGTGTTACAATCTAAACTTCTATTATACCATATTAGCGTGAAATGTAGGGCCTAATATTTCGTAATTATACCAGTGAGAAAACACCGGGTCATGTCTCTCGGCAGTAGCATGTGTATGTGACTAAAATCTAATTCAATGATATTATTACGTTATGAATCGTAATTCTGGGTTTATAAGATTTTTTCTCACTCACATTATTAATCAATTTGAGCTAGTGATTTCGTTCACTAGACACTTGGAATTGCCATTTTCCACTGAGAATGTTCCTAACTCCCTATCTTTTGAAACGTATCAAACTGCATTTAAATTTAAAATTATGAAAACATCTGCATTTAAAATGAAAATATGAAAATTAATATTCATTAAATAAAATAAACAGTCGTCGAACCTTGTACTCACACTTACTTGTCACCTGCTTACTTACACATACGTTATTTGATGGGCGCCAGCTACAACTCAGTGCAGCAATAATAGAATGAGAATCTTGACTATCCCTAGGGTGTGGGGTAATAAGCTTACTTTTGACAACATACCATGTAATTTCTAGGAAAAGGAGACTGGCGCTCGGTTTCCCCATTTAATTAGAGGTTAACAAATTTTACTATTTAAATGAAACGAATGATTAATTTGATAGAACAAAATATATTCTTCAAATTGTATATAAAAATAGTAAGTCTTGTTGCTATAAAACAGATGTGAATATGAAATGATGACATTGCAACTGAAAGAAACCAGGCATGAAAGTGAATTCTTCCTGACCGGACATTTAACAATTTAGACGAAATATTCCTTAAAGCTGGTGTTTACTGTAGATGTGTTACGCCTAATTTGGTGATGTATCCATGTGACTGCTTCTTCTCCATATCTAGAGATGGGAATTATAGGCACGGATAGGTTAGAATGCAAACGTATTTGAACAAGGCGCAAGTGAAATCTAGCCGCTCTACAGATATGTCGGGGAGTTGCATAAATTTTAGGGGTTCTGATAATTCAGATCGTTAAAATTTATGCAAATCTCACCACAGAACCGTCATGCGGGTAACATATACTTGCGCCTTGTTCAAATACATTTGCATTCTAACCTATTCGTGCCTATAATTCCCATCTCTATCCATATCATATGACTTCTTTGTACGTCTGTATGGTATCACTTCATTGCAAGTGTATCCTTCTATGACTCTATCACTGGTCACCATCCACTTTACTTCTTCTCTCTTCACCTTCCGTTTAACTAATGACTCCCGTTGACTGACTGAGGCCACTCCATCTCGTTCACTTAATGGCCAACTGTGGCCTTCCTTCCAGTAGAATAATAACTGACGCTACAATATGCAGCCACCTTATATATACGTTAGGTTTACGCACCTACGTAACCTCCAGAAATAACTATGATTTACTCCCACCTCGAGACAAATATTACCTACAATGGTGAAATAGCCCAGGGCGGCCTGGGTTACTCAAAGACCGTGAGCGCATCGCTAAATAAGCACGATGACGTAGCGATGACTCTGCATTTACTCCAGCAGTATTGCACAATGTAGCAATTTCATATCCACATCTGACATACAGCAACTCTTTACTGTACATGTTTTTAGTGTTAAACTACACACACGTATATATGCATACATTTAACTACAATCACGCAAGCGACAAGCATTGCAGAATGGAATTGAATAATGATTATAATACAATAATAGTAATGTCACAGATAAAATAATAATAATACGGACATAATAATAATAATAATAATAATAATAATAATAATAATAATAATAATAATAATAATAATAATAATAATAATAATTTCAGATATCACCTTGTAACGGGATTTGAACCGTTACACTACACTCATACAATATTTGTCGTATCTGGTTGAGAAAATCTGGTGGATGAGATATCGCATCTTTGAAAATGAACATGATCTGCCCTTCCCTGAGTAAGATCAACTAGCCGACGTAGCTTGGCAGAGAGAAAATGAGAAATTAATTGAAATGTGATATGGGTGGAGAATCAGATACTAAGATATTCGCAGAAAGTAATTTCTTGTTGATCAGTGTATTAGGAGATAAACTCACGAAATGTTTGTTACATTTAAAATTTGCATATCCAGATGGGATGTTTATATCATTTTAATAAAAATGTCGATGAAAATAATTAGTTGTGTTGGGCTAATTTTTGACACACACAAACGAAATAACAGGTTGGTACTGTTTGAGCTGAGTCATGGCCCATTTAGTTATTTCTAGGCAAGTAATTTATATTCATTAATTCATCTTGTCTGGTCTTTATGTCCACCTAAGATTGGAAACATTTCCAGCTGTCAGTAGGCCAGCTAAAACTCGTTGTTGTGATAAAACTTCCACCACTTCATTCCTCTTTCTACATAACTGCTACCTACTCTGTCCAATGTACACCATAGACGTGACTGAAAAGGACTGGGCCAAATACATATCAAATTAATTTTTTTTTTAATTTCGTGTGGCTATTTCTAGCCGAGTGCAGCCCTTGTAAGGCAGACCCTCCGATGAGGGTGGGTGGCATCTGCCATGTGTAAGTAACTGCGTGTTATTGTGGTGGAGGATAGTGTTATATGTGGTGTGTGAGTTGCAGGAATGTTGGGGACAGCACAAACACCCAGCCCCTGGGCCATTGGAATTAACCAATTAAGGTTAAAATCCCCGACCCGGCCGGGAATCGAACCCGGGACCCTCTGAACCGAAGGCCAGTACGCTGACCATTCAGCCAACGAGTCGGACACATATCAAATGATGACCACAATAATTGAAAAGAAAAGTCAAGAAGAAGGTTCAAATTAACTTAGCGACAAAAATAGCATTGAACGTCTTTGTATCGCTTTACAGTCAATCCAGTCATTTCCTTCTAAGGATGTACTCAAATTGATTTGCACGGACCGCATTCTTTAAATCTGCCACTAGTCGATGACATTTACCAAGAGAAAAGAATCATTTGATACTCGCAGTTTTGTTGTAGCTTCAACTAAGCTATTAATTTCCATTTTCATTATAAAGATGACGCTTCTCCTTCACAATAACAACGCTGAGTTGTACGACGATTTGGCCAGCCATCCGCCTCGTCACTAAGCAACTCTGTCATTGAAACTTCTGGTGTGCCAACGTGTAGACTACGCACAATGCTTTTAAAAAACACATACTCTCCAAATATTAATATTCACTCAATGGATTTTCAATTTGGTTGCCCATTTTAATTGCACTCCTAATGAATGCAATTGTATTATTGTCATCAATATGCATGCGTAGCATTGTATTTTCACAAAACAGAAATAGAATTCATCTGTCGCTGTGAATTTTACTTTCAACAACTTTTCCACGTGATTTGCGCTAATCAAGGCTGCATGAGAGAAAATAATTAACTGAATGGAAGGAAATAATTAAAGAAAACATGAGTCAAAGCAGAATTACCACCATTTGCCTTGCACGGATAACTTACGACTAATCTGTTTAGTGAAGAGATTCTAACCGTTTCGAAGATAAAGCTAACATTTTTTAGAAAAAATTAGGCGTAGAGCTACTTCGCATGGATACAGATAGGTCTTATGGCGACGATGGGACAGGAAGGGCCGTGGTCTTAATTAAGGTACAGCCTCAGCTGGTGTGAACATGAGAAACCACGGAAAACCATCTGCCGACAGTGGGGTTCGAACCTACTTTCTCCCGAATGCTGGATACTGGCCGCAATTAAGGGACTGCAGCTATCGGGCTCGGTTAACATGTTGTTTAACCTTGGTACAATATGTTATTTCCGTGCTTGGTCGTTTCAGCACCGTGTGATGCTTTGCGGTAGTGTTATCTCTTAACATATGTTTTTAATATAGGTACAGTATGTACATATACAGGGTGGTCGCAAACAACGTAAACCGGATATATGAGCATTAGAGCGTTGGTCATACTGATGAAAAATTGAAAATGAAAATAGATATCTCACACCCTTGTCATTTTATCAGCTGCTGAATTTAGCCAATCAGATCGCTTCGTGGGCGACGTAAACATTCAGTGGATATGCCAAATTTCAATAAGCAGTTACCGTACGGCAGATAATCTGTGTTACTATGGTAACTATAACATTTTTAGTTGTTTGAATATGTCCGACTCGTTGGCTGAATGGTCAGCGTACTGGCCTTCGGTTCATAGGGTCCCGGGTTCGATTCTTGGCCGGGTCGGGGATTTTTTGCTATTTGTTTAACGTCACACTAACACATCGAAGGTTTTCGGCGACGGAAGGGCGGCTGATTGGGAAGGTAGCTGCCGTGGCCTTCATTAAGGTACAGCCCCAACATTTGTCTGGTGTGAAAATGGGAAACCACGGAAAATCATCTTCAGGGTTGCCGAAAGTGGGGTTCGAACCCACTATCTCCCGAATACAAGCTCACAGATGTGCGACCCTAGACGCACTGCCACTTGCTCGGTGGTCGGGGATTTTAATCGCTTCTGTTTAATTATTCTGGTTCGGGAACTGGATGTATGTGTCCATCCCAACACTCTTTTCATCATATTAAGACAACGTACCAAACTACCAACTACCACAGAAACACTCAATAGTCATTACATCCCTCCATGTAGGGTTGGCGTCAGGAAGGGCATCCGGCCGTAAAACAGGGCCAAATCCACATGTGCTACACAGTTCGCACCCGCGACCCCACAGGTATGGGGAAAAGTGGTAGCAAGAGAAGAAGAAGAAGAAGACATAATTTAAGAGTAATATTACGAATAAAAGTAAGATCAATAAATGAATTGTCCAATGTGCTGTGAGAGTTGCTCGGCACAACATTCAAATTAAAGTGATGCTTGATAAAATCAAATGCCTTTCCATTTCTTTGGATGTCTAGGGTAAGGTGAGGTAAATCCGTGATATCAAGTAATGGCGTGATACTTTGTATTTCCTATACCACGGCGTAGCTTGGAACCCAAATGCCTCCAAATCCACCACCAAATGACAGAATAATGCAGGACTCCTACTAAATAGCTAATAACCTTTGTGGATGCCTGCATGAGATTTTACAGAGTCCTTTGTGGAAGTTTGAAGTGTCAACACACCTTTTCTTTGTTTGAAAGCAGTGTTGTGCATTTTAATACATTATTAAGAGCAGGTTTAACGTGAATGTTCGATTTTAACAAGAGTTATATAAGATACTAATAATTTAGATATTAAAATTACAAACAAATTGAAGTACAGGGTAGAGTTCAATGAGCTTAACAAGATCGTTTTTCTCAGGTTTCGCATGTGGTGTTGGCACCCAAGAAGAATAAAGCGACTCACTCTTACACGTCTCAAAACATGGAAGAAGCGTTGCGTTTGGTTGAGGACGAAGGCTGAACAGTTTACAAAGCTAGTAAACAATTTGGAATTCCATGGAGCACATTCAAGGATTATTGTGTTAAATTCTTAGCTGATCTTCAGTGTGCCACCATTGCTAGAATCAGAAAGCCATTTGTCATGCCGTCTGAACTAGAAATTAAAATAATAGATTATGTTACAACAATGCATTCTCTGTGTTTCGAACTCACAGCTATCCAGGCTAACCCAGCCAGAAGAGGCGATCAACGTGAGGAATGAAATCCACAACTGGGCCCAAGCCGAAATCCACGCCTCGAAAAAAATATTAACGACAACCGTGGGGCATGTGGATTGAATGCCAGTTTTGTCATATTTGTCATATTTTGTTTTAAAATGTTTAGGCCTTAAATCATACCTGCTACATACGAAACTGAGAGATACTTCAAATTGATACGTAAACCTATTTTATACTGCAAACATGTTTCTGTTAAACACGGTTCTTAGTGAACATTTTGTTGTCACGGAGTTACTTGAACCCTATCACGGACTTACAGAATATCACGGAATTACCTGCTTTTAACTGTAAATTTTGTAAATAAATTCTTGGTATTAAAGATTGGAACTTTTGAAAATGTGCTCCAATACTATTCCCCTTTCAACTGAAGTGTGACCATACCCCTAATACAAAATTTCAGTAAACCGTATAAAAAAAGATTTAGTATCACGGAGTTACCTTATTTTACCCTATATTAAAATCGGCCATCATTATAATGATTGGCACATACAACTGACCACGATGTATTCACAAGGTCAGCTGACTTCCAATTGAGCGCGCGAGTCAACACAGCGCCATCTTCTAACAGAGTATGCGTGTGAGGTCACATATTTAGCACAAATGTTGCCTTACTTTGAAGCGCTATTTCATGAAAATTACGTTCCATATTTCCATTTGTTTTGTTTCTTGTTGGATTTTTTCAACAGGTAGCCTCCGTTTTTATCTGTCAATTGAGACATTAAACATAATCGTAAGTTAAATACTTTCTTTCTTTCTTTCTTTCTTTCTTTCTTTCTTTCTTTCTTTTTTAATCCATTTACTCTCCAGGGTTGGTTTTTCCCTCGTGCTCAGCAAAGGATCCCACCTCTACCGCCTCAAGGGCAGTGTCCTGGAGCGCGAGACATTGGGTCGGGGGATACAACTGGGAGGATGACCAGTACCTCACCCAGGCGGCCTCACCTGCTATGCTGAACAGGGACCTTGTGGGGGATGGGAAGTTTGGAACGGATAGACAAGAAAGAGGGAAGGAAGCGGCCGTGGCCTTAAGTTAGGTACCATCCCGGCATTTGCCTGGAGGAGAAGTGGAGAAACCATGGAAAACCAGTTCCAAGATGGCTGAGGTGGGAATCGAACCCACCTCTACACAGTTGACCTCCCGAGGCTGAGTGGACCCAGTTCACGCCCTCGTACTACTTTTCAAACACTGAGAACGACTTAAATTTTTCTTTCCATGTAGACGTTGTCGAGGAACGGAAGTCTACGTTTTGAAACCCTGGAAAACTCACCACTATGAGTGAATCTCGTATGGTCGCAAGTGCAGTTTCTCACTCTAGATTAACTTTCTCGGTTGAAAGATGGTTACTTTAAACATGTACTATCAACTTACCTTCTCCAAGACTATGCAAGGCTGATTTCTTAGTAACAGTATTATCCCGTTTTAAGCCATAGATACACTGTCGTGTTAATAACGCCGGTCTGCATGCATACTCCGGCTAAATATAGGAACGTTAAACCCCTTTATTGGTGGCGTGACTGTGGAAGTCTTCATTATTCCACGCTAAACGCAAACAGGAAACTGCAGTATACTACTCGGCTACATTCATTAAGTTGGCCTTTATCAGTTCCCTAGACAGTTTCGTTCGCCTTACTGTTGCCTCGTACAGAATTAAACAGCAAGAAATATTTCAATACAGCACGGATCTCAAAGCTTGCAAGAACAAATTTGCTTCGGAGACAAAAGAGATAATATCATGAAACGTAGTTGAGCATCGCTGGTGATAAATATGGAGCAACTTCCTCGATTTTGCGTTATAAACGTTTTGATAAAATTAATATAAGGCAGGAGTCGTATCTCAGGAATATCAAAGATTAGGGATTTCATAGCTTCAAAAAGGAATACTAATAATTTATTTATTTATTTATTTAGTCTGATCCACGACACCCTAGATTTGCCATAAGACACAGAATAATACACAATAAGAATTTTGAGGGAAAATAAAAAAGATTAATGTTTTTAAAAAATGATTGGTTACAATTAACCATGTTAAATGGCATGAAATCCATATAAATGGTGACGAAGAATCGAAACGGAGTATTTGATGAGTGAGACGACTATCTCATCTTGTAGGCTTCTCGCTAGTTTATATTTTTGTCGCCATGTGACGAAAGATTTTGGAAATGTTCCCCTCGCGCCACAGAAAAGTCCAGTCACCGTAATTTTTTTAAGGTTATACGACTCAAGAAAGAAAGGGATGGTTAGATTATAGATATCCCTTTTCTCATTGTCTACGTCAGTCGGCTGAGAGGCTGAAGATTCAAAGCGTACCGTAGGATCAATAATTTCTGCTTCGTTCCTCCGTCTGCCAATCGCTATAATATCAATACTTTTCAAAAGGCAGAATACATGATCTGCAACAAACATGGACCAAAAATCAGGGAAACAAAATATCGCAAAATTAACTCGAAAGAAAAACCAATGAAATTAGATGCCAAAAGATGGAAACCGCATAACTTACTGACTAACACAAAATATCTACAACAAAAATTTTATCCCCAAGCACACAACACTAGGACATTACAATAGTGATGGGAATATCGAATGTTTTAAACTATCGGTAGACTACCGATTGTGAGGCTTGACTATCGAATGAAAACATTCTATAGTTTTCATTCGGTTTGAAATCGGTAGTAATAGCACAGTCTAATATACATGTAATGTATAATGTATATTAGACTGTGGTAATAGCCTATACGTTTTGTACTGCGGTAGTACTAGTAACTAGTAATAAGTCATTTGCTAGTAACTACCGAAATGTGGATTGTTGTATTATACTACGGATTTGTATAGGATGTTTGTTTTGTTAATATAAGCGCAAATATAGACACTACGACTAGTAACCAACGTTACACAATGTTCGAGTGAAGTAATTGGAAACTGAAATACGTTGTTCTATAAAATAAGATAAAATGTCCCGATTAAAGTAATTGTTGTCATTATGCTTCATTTTATATAAAATGCATTTTTGTGTCCCTAACCACAAGTTAATGAATGTAAGATCGTCTGTTCATAACAAATGTTAGGTAATTTCAGACGAAGGTTATGTCCTTATTGTAACGACACCACATATTCAAGTAATATGAATACAGTAAACTAAATGAAAAGACAACATATTTTCCTAGGAACAAATATAGTGGATATAATAATTTAAAAATAATTCCATTCATGTAAGGTTAATGTTCAATCATTAGAGGTTCATGGTTCGTATATGGGAAGTATTTATATAAACTATAACATGATTATCTATTGATAAAGTGCACAATATTAAAATTGCATTTATCATTATATAACTTTGAGTCAGATTAGTGCTTCTCTTTCATCTTCACCAACAAAGTAAATCTGCAAAAATTCAGGATCTTGATGAGCATTTGGCAATAGACTGCCTATAGAATGATAAATTTGAGCATGTACTTTGAAAGTTGTCCGCCTCTGTGGTGTACTGGTTAGTGTGATTAGCTGCCATTCCCGGAGGCCCGGGTTCGATTCCCGGCTCTGCCACGAAATTTGAAATGTGGTACGAGGGCTGGAACGGGGTCCACTCAGCCTTGGGAGGTCAACTGAGTAGAGGTGGGTTCGATTCCCACCTCAGCCATCCTCGAAGTGGTTTTCCGTGGTTTACCAGTTCTCCTCCAGGAAAATGCCGGGATGGTACCCAAGTTAAGGCCACGCCCGCTTCCTTCCCACTTCCTTGTCTATCCCTTCCAATCTTCCCATCCCACCACAAAGCCCCTGTTCAGCATAGCAGGTGAGGTCGCCTGGGCGAGGTACTGGTCATTCTCCCCAGTTGTATCCCCCGACCCAGAGTCTGAAGCTCCAGGACACTGCCCTTGAAGTGGTAGAGGTGGGTTCGTTCGCTGAGTCCGAGGGAAAAACCGACCCTGGAGGGTAAACAGATTACGATACGATACCTTGAAAGTTGGCATAAAGCCGTGTTGGATGACTTGTTTAGCACCAAAAGATTGCTAATGACGCATGCGCGCCGGTCATAACGAGGGATGAACTGGTTACCAGTTGTACGGAATAAATAATTCCTTTAAACGGCTGCATAACTCACTAACAAAATATAAAACGGCAATAATTCTCCTTGATAAAACAATATTCCTATGTTAAAAACAGCCGCCAACTTCAAGATTCGAACCTGCATCCCCACTGTTTGCGGCTCGCTGATTTACCCATTGCGCTATCAGTGTTGCTCGAAGTGAGTGCTCATTCATTTACTCACAAGCCTTCGTATAAGTAGGCCTATATACTGGTAATTGCATTTTTATTCATTAGAGATTTGGTTGATTACCGTCTTGAAATACACAGAAGCGGAGTGAACTGGCGCGTACACTTATATGTTGAAAACTACCGCAGCCATTTTTATAATAAATGATTGACCATTCCGTGACGAAAGAGGTGGCGATTTCAGCGCTACCTAGCGGAAACAATTGAAATTTGCGATCCGAATGAAAAACCGAATGCAAACGGAAACAATCGGTTGTAACGGTAGTTGACAACTATAGAATAATTCGGTAGTTTTCATTCGATAGTCCCATCACTACATTACAATACAGTCTTTAAACCAGAATGTGTTTATGGATCAGAGACGTTAATTTTGAACAGGAGAGCAGACATTGAAACCATTGAGAAAAAAAGGAACGCAAAATCATAAGAAAAAGTCTAGGCCGAATACAATACGAACTTAGAGGCAGACAAAAAATCAAACAATACACAAAAATTCACATTTTTTTACAAGTTGCTTTACACCGCACCGATACAGAGAGGTCTTATGGCGACGATGGGATAGGAAAGGGGTACAAGTGGGAAGGAAATGGCCGTTGCCTTAATTAAGGTACAGCCCCAGTATTTGCCTGGTGTGAAAATGGAAAACCACGGAAAACCATCTTCAGGGCTGCCGGCAGTGCGGTTCGAACCAACTATCTCCTGAATACTGGATACTGGCCGCACTTGAATGACTGCAGCTATCGAGCTCGGTAAATGGCAAGCTGACTAAGAGGAAAGACCAAAGAAGAAGACTGGAACAACCTGGTATGAAGACAGAAAGGAAGGCCACAGTTAAAGAATGAAAGAAATATGGGCAGAAAGGAAGGCAAATGCATGCCTCTACGTATTTGCGTAATCTTAATGGGCTTATGCGCATATATATATATAAATACTTCATGGCCGTGGAAGTTGTTTGCTAGGTTTTCGATTCGTTGTTTGAGCTGTGTCAATTTCGACTTTCCAACCTTCCTGCAACGTTGAATTACCGCAGTCAATTCTAGTCTGTTGTCGATCGGTGTTCTCTGCAGAAAAAAAAACAAATCACAACTAAACACACACACGACAGATTCCTAAAATATTCTCTAGCAAGCGGCATCGAAACTATTTCAGCAAGACAAATGGTTCGTTCTTCCTTTCGAAGCCGAGTTTTCAGTTTTGAGTCGCGAATCTTGAATTCTATTTGGCATTGCATTTCCTTCAGCACTTCAATGACCTTCCAAAAGGAAGAATGTGAACTGTAAAATTCATCACTGTAATACCGATAAAATTTGCCTCGGGGCTGTTTTCTGTGGAGCCAATTATTGCATTCGGTGACTTTGTTCACATTGACGGCGAGAAAGGGGCAATGTGGTACTCATCACAACCAATATAGCTTGCTAGCACTCAGTAAGAAAACTGCAATGGTTCTTCTGACGGTGTATCGCTTACAACATCAACAAATAAATACTCCTGGAACATAGTCGAAACATCCAAAAAACTTTTCGACTACTTCCCAGTTTCCGTGTTTTGGGCATACATCCGCAGTGATTAGCATATTTCGGTATACGTTTGTAATTCGTACTATTAAAGGACCTTCTCCTCTCCCAGACGAAACGTTCCTTATCAGAGGCACACCGGCAACTGCGAGTCATCAAACCACGCACCCAATGCTTGAAATACTGAATGATTTCAGACACTGCTGACAGGTCGTCGAGTTGTATCGATAGCCTACCGTGGCTTCTTCTACCGATAGTGAGTTGGCGTGTTGTTGGAAAACAATGGCACGTGTTGTGGCGATAAACACAGCGCATTGTAGAAAACGAGAAATCTATGAAGACGAATTCGTATATTCCTGGGAACAAAATTATGTACCCGCCTAGTCTACCTGATAAGTACTGGCGGCCTCTAATTTGGCCTGTCGGTGGTTGCATATTTTCAATTATAATAATTTACACTAAATTACCCATCTTCTAAAAGTAAAAATGTCAAGCCTATAGAGTATTGATTTAGTATACTATATTCTTTATTCTTTACTATTCTTTATTATTATTTTTCTCCAGATCACAGTAACACAAATACCCATTCGATCCATTGAATGAGAAAAATAACAATGTTCAACCTAAGCCACCAACTCCACAATCAGAAATTGACAAAACACACTAATAAAATAATAATACCATAAATAAATAATAATAAACAGAAATAGACAAAACAAACTACCAATAAAAATAATACTACCCGCAGTGAATGATCATCCCAAACGTACTCCTTAGACATGCCATGAAGCCCGTCGGATACCCCGGAAACGTGACCCCTAAAGATAAGGTCACCACAGTAGTCATCCTCGGTACCTTCATGCCACGTCCATCGTCTCCCCTAAATACTCCTACTACTGTCCGGCCGCGTCATCACCCCTGGTGAGAAGAAGGCCGCCCTCCCAATGAGACACGACCGGCCCTATCCGTGAGGTCCTAATGAAGGCCTCACCAACCCTACCAGATTAGTATACTATATAACTGCTGTTCATATTTGGTTTCTATGACTATGATACCTTATTATTATTATTATTATTATTATTATTATTATTATTATTATTATTATTATTATTATTATTATTATTATTATTATTATAAGTTATTGTACAGTATATTATATTTTAATCCTAGAAGCTGATGTTCTCAAATCTCATCTTTGTGGCCAGATATAATTAACTGTACTGCACCATTATGAGCCTTGGCTCAGGTGCCTCTTTTGAAATAAATAAATAAATAAATAAATAAATAAATAAATAAATAAATAAATAAATAAATGGACTTCCCACTTTCACAAAACTGCGGAAAAATAACTACTATGCTAAATGGTTGTCGAGCTACCATGTCTTTTGAGATGACAAAATATTTTATTGTTCAAACCTTCACCTACTTGAAGACAAAATCTATTTTTCTTATCCATACTGGCATAAAACTCATCAAAACACATATATTTAAACATATCACCAAAAAAAATGTGCTATGATTGCATTCACTTGTGAAAGTGTAATGTCTGCCGTTTGTCTTTCAAGCCTTTCATTCTGTATTTTGAACTCTAAAGGTCATGATGAAATGTTTTTGATCACAAAATAGTGGTCGAATTTATCTCTATTCACTTGCCGAACACACTCCTTCATATAGGGTTAGCGTGAGGATGGACATCCAGGCAAATCCGCATTTATTGTCAACCCCAATCAATTGGGAAAGGGCCGGGAAGGAGAACAACAATTTATATTCACTTGGCATAACAAGACAAAAGAAATAGCTGCAAACAGCATTACAGTTGAAGTTTCACAGAACACGATCCTCGAGAGCATGGCGGTGCCATGGTGCCATGCTGGAGTGCCAAGATCAAAGAAATTCGATGATTTTCTGCGTGGTGTACATTTTTTTTTTACTAATTGCTTTACGTCGCACCGACACAGATAGGTCTTATGGCGACGATGGGATGGGAAAGGAATAAGAGTGGGAAGGAAGCGTCCGTGGCCTTAATTAAAGTACAGCCCCAGCATTTGCTTGGTTTGAAAATAGGAAACCACGTTAAACCATCTTCAGGGCTGCCGACAATGGGGTTGGAACTCACTATCTCCAGAATGCAAGCTCACAGCTGCGTGGCCATAACCGCACGGCCAACTCGCCCGGTCATAAACAAAACTAGGTTAGTAATTAATATATTTTGCTGGTAATATTAGTTACAAGCATTTTACCGAGCAGAGTGGTCGTGCGTGCTAACGTACAACGCCTATGGAGCCAAACCTTGCATTCGGGAGTGAGTGGGATCGAACATCACCGTCTGCTGTCCTGAGAACGATTTTGTGTTGATTCCGATTTCCACGTCCACGCAAATGCTGGAGTAGTTCCTATTCATATGCTACAGCCGATTCCTTCAACTTCATCCTATTTTATTCACCATCAGTCATTTGATCTTCATTAGCGCTTCAACCGAGGCTGCCGTCAGGAAGGGCATCCGGCCGTAAAATCATATCACGTCATACCCCGACCCCGTATCAGGAAGCGGGGCTACGGGGCATACATACATACATACATACATACATACATACATACATACATACATACATACATACATACATACATACATACATACATACATACATACATACATACATTACTATGGCCATCTGACTAGAAGTCGCCTGCTTGCGGGGTAAGGGGTGCGGAGGGTAAACATGGCCGCAGGGCATGTGCCAATCTCAAGCCCCAAGGCCTTACAGTAAACACCGGTTCCGTCCACTGTGATTCTTGTGAACTAAGGAGTTGCTGTGAAGTTTAAAATTGGTAGTACAATTGCGCTTTAGTTACACATTCACTGTAAGCATGACGAATATAAGACCAAGTGTGAGGACTCATCCATTGCACCATGGTAGTTTGTGGTCCCGCCACTGCAAGCACTGCAAGCGATTAAATCCAACACGTGCTTCAGTTGTTCCGGCAACCCGGGTATAGAAAAGTGCGGGTGACTTTTCTGTGTGAGATATTTCAATGAATAAGTTGAATTTTCTTTGCTTTCAGTTCTTAAACTCAGTTCATTGTGTGTTGTGTAATTCAAGCATGTATCTTATGTGGCTTAATTTAATACTTCAGCATGCTGTACTGGTTTGTGCCTGACTGTAAGCCAGGCTATGGTGGAGTAGTTGATGATTAAGACTGTTTTCACCACCGAAGGATAGAAATCAATTTGAAAAATGGACCAGAGCTATGCATTGGAAGGAAACTGAGTTAACGCGTAATAGCAGAATTTTTCATGTTCATTTCTCTGATAAATCAGATAATTTTAGAGTGAAAGGTGAAAAAATGGATATCTCCCGTTTGAGATGGAAATTACGTCAAGGACTCACATTTCTCCTAATTTTCCCAAATACCTTTTAAGTGAGATTAACTCGCGTGAAACTCCCAACAGGAAAACAAAAACAGACACCATCATGAAAAGAAGAAAGAAGATTGAAGACGGGAGTGCAGCAGCCAATGGGTCAGTTCATGGGTGTTTGTTTTAATATTTTGAGAGTTATGCGTTATTTATCTGTATATTTACAACGTATGATGAAGGCCGTAGCTCTTATTTCATGTATGATTTTTTCCACTGTACCCTGCCGTGGTATTTTATAATTGTAATCTCTCATTAATGCATATACTTATCAGTTACGGAGTAATAAGTTTCCTCTTGGAGTCATTCGTAAGACAGCTGATCGGTTCTGTGGAGTTTGCCCACTCCAGCGCTGCCTGGCGGGGCGCGCTTGAACTCGAGGAGTCCTCACACTTGTTCTTATATTCGTCATGTTGTAAGGGTTGCATAACGAACAGTTTAATAATGAACACGCATATCTTTCAGAGAGCACGCATTGTTTATCACGACTACTGTTTGTAGCTTAGTATAGTATCCGTTACTCGTGTCCGTACCCACAAGGGCCAAACCCACATATACGACACAGTTCGGTAAATCTACCGACACGAGGCTGTCGTATTTGGGCACCTTCAAATACCACCGAACTGAGCCAGGATCGAACCTGCCAAGTTGGGGTCTGAAGGCCAGCGCTTAAACCGTCTGAGCCACTCAGCCCGGCCATCATCCATAAAGGAATCGATATAATTCAATAAAATCAACCGATACAATGTACTGACACCTCTTATGTAGTAGTTTGGCTATTTGGTAGGTATCTAACATTTTACATGCATTAATAAAGTTTTCTGATGATATCATGTTATGCTGATAGAAGTTTATTGCCGTAAGTAAGTACAGGATCGTAAAGTTACACTTTTCTCATTAGTTTGAAGAACGTACATACGAAATTTTCGTCATGGAATGAAGTTTACTGAAGAGATGTGTTATCCCTATGTACTTAGTATCAGGCTAAGTGAGGTCCCATGTTGCATTAAGTGATTGTCTGGTGTCACTACACCACTGTGCGATCAATTATTTCCGCCATATAATCCTGTCGAACAGTAATTTTCGGTGACAGTACTACTTCTATAATTGATGGATAGTAGAGCGTAACTAAACTGATGGGAAAAAATGTTCCCAAATCAGATTCCCAACGTCCATCAGTACGGCAGAGATTTAATCTAACTAATGGTGTTAATTAATAGTAGGAACAATGCTGATAAATGCTTGCAGCCATTACTGTCAATATCAGCGCGGCTCTGAGTTACGGTTCGTGCACGGCATTTGTCTCCATTACGTCAGCGTGACGTCATACCACCAGGTGCAGACACATACGTTAATTACTCCTTCTGGTCACAGATGAACATAACACTTGACATTTAATAACGTCTTCAGCATGATGAATAGTTCATCGTCTCTTCTGTACCCACGAGAGGTCGCTTCTTACGTCATCCGAGCTCAGGACTCATAAATGCTAAAAAGAAAAGAAATATAAACCTTGTAGGTGCTCTAGGATTGCAGTGGACGTCACACGATGAGTGATAAATAAAAAGAAATTGTATAAACGTGAATGTTGATATCGTGATCTTAGCAACAGGACGTTCAGACTTAACGTCAAAACCCAACCACGAGGTCGTGAGTTTTCATTTCAAAAATCCCACATGTACTGGCAGGGATTCAAACCGCGCCTCTCTTGGATGATAATATAATATTTCTTTTTTCGTTTTGCTTTATGTCGCACCGAAACATATGTCTTATGGCGACAATGGGATAGGGAAGGGCTAGGAGTTGGAAGGAAGTGACCGTGGTCTTGATTAAGGTACATCCCCAGCTTTTGCCTGGTATGAAAATGGGAAACCACAGAAAATCATCTTCAGGGCTGCCGACAGTGGGGTTCGAACCTACTATCTCCCGAATGCAAACTCATAGCTACATGACCAAAGCCGTGTGGCCACATGCTCCGTGATGATGATGATAATAATAAAAATAGTATTAAAAATACTGTAATAATAATAATAATTTAATGTGGCTATTTCTAATCTGGCGCAGTCCTTGTAAAGCAGACCCTCCGGCGAGGGTGGACGCCATATGCCGTGTATGGGAAACTGTGTGTGGATTTTGAAAGGAAGTACAACTGGGTAACCATCCCCCCTTTACATTAATCGCAACGGAAAATGTCCCGCTTTAGGTGGGGGCTGTATCCCCTGCCTGTCGTTAAGGGCGACCAAAAGGTGCCACAGGGGATTTCAATTTGAGAGCGTGAGTTGGCGATTACTGGGCCCTTTAGCTGAGTCCTGGAATTGCTTCCACTTACCTGTGCTGGGCTCCTCGGTTAGATATACGCTGGGTCAACTCTAGTTTTTTACCGACCGCAAAGTTATTAGGTTCCGAGGGCTAGGGAGTCTTTCACTTTCACGATTTTCGTGCCCCTTGTCTTCTTTTGGGCGATACCTTCATTTGTCAAAGAGTCGGAATCCTTTTTCCCCTGTGATTATTGTTATATAGAGGGTGTTTGCCTAGTTGTACTTCCTATTAAAACAATAATCACCACCACCACCAGAACGAAAGAAGAGGCCCTCAAACCGAGAAATAAATATAACGACAAAGAAAGAGTATGAAATGTATGAAAATGAAAGACTCCCTCGCAAACCTGGACCCACTAACTTCATTTAAGTGTCAGTACATGTCAGGACTGAAATATCATACGCCGCTTTTAGAAGACACCTATTTACCAGAATTTTGTCCTGCATGAGTTCTCTGATGTGCTAATTAATTTCTTGTGGCTATTTCTAGCCGCGTGCAGCCCTTGTAAGGCAGGCCCTCCAATGAGCGTGGGCGGCATCTGCCATGTGTTGCTAACTGCATGTTTTTGTGGTGCAGGATAGTGTTATGTGTGGTGTGTGAGTTGCAGGGATGTTGGGGACAGCACGAACACCCAGTCCCCGAGCCAAGAGGAATCGAACCCTTTACCCTCTGCACCAAAGGCCAGCACGCTAACTATTTAGCCATGGAGCCGGATACCTGGTGCGCTAGAAGCCAACGACGCGAAGATTTCTTATTTGGACACATGTAAATACACCGACTTCAGCACAGTGAACCTTGAGAACAGAAGGGCAACAACTGTGCAAATCAGCTGGACACCGGTGGGAAATAACTTGCGGTTTGCTGGCTGGTTCTCGGACTGTCCACGCAACAGACGAGAGATTGGCTTGTTAGTTCGGCGAAGTTCTTGAATCGACCAACAGGTTCCAGGTTTGCTCTGCGGAAAAATCGACTTGTTCAAAAGATGCTAATTGAAATCTGTCTGAAAAACAAGTCACTGGTGTCCACCTTATGTCAGTCATTAGTGTTGGTCAACTGACGTCATTCAAAGCTGCCCATCACCTGACAAAATGTAAATGTAGCTTGACAATGCGTTGTTGATAAGCACACCGCACGCGCACCGCCCCTACATGAGAAAAACGCAGTAGGGATAAGTAAGAAATTGATGATTGGTATTTCAAGCTAACAGTGTTCGTCAATATGGGTAGTTGGAAGGATGTGATTGAGTGGCCGTGCCCCTGGCCACACGATGCGTGAAGTTGCTGGATTAGTTAGTGTTTCGCAGCGGACGGTTCAACAAGCAGTGGTGTACTACACGAGGCCACGAAACACGCCGTCAAAATTGTGGTCGAAAGAAGATCCAGACTGAGAGGGACCGGAGACGCGTTTCACGGCTCGTAAATCAAAATCGCTTCCAAACCCGATAGGAATTGCTGCGAACCTATTAGCGAGAGAACAATGCGACGGGAACTGCATGAAATGAACATTTGGTGTTGGTCCACCTAGCGAGAGGAAATTGCTCAAACAGGCCCATAAAGCTGCGCATCTTCAATGGGCTAGAAATCATCCAATGTGGACATTAGCTGACTGGCGGAACGTAATATGGGCTGATGAATCACGTTTCTGCCTGTATTCCAATGACGCAGATCATCGAGTGCACCGAAGGCCAAATGAAGCATTTCATGTTGGATCCGTACAAGGTTCAAGCAGGAGGTCTGACTCTAATGTTTTGGGGGTGTTTCTCCATATCATGGATAGGGCCCACTCATCGAGGTGACCACTAACATGAACCGGCATGTTTATTTAAACATTCTGGGTGATCAGGTGTTGCCTTTCAGTCAACAACTGCATGATGAGTAGCCTATGCTACTGATACCCCGATTTTTCAATATGATAACAGCAATGTTCATCGGGCTGGGCCCATATGTGACTAGTTTGATGAACACTCCCTCACCCTATTACATCTCGTCTGGCCTCCAAAATCACCAGACTTTAACCGCATTGAAAACACCGACATCAGCATCCCCGCAATTTGGTGGAATTGTGCGATGAAATCCTCAGCGAATGGCTTCATCTGGATGCGACGTACCTGCAAAACCTTGTGGACTCACTTCCCAATCGATTCCAGAGGCGGAGTTACCCGCTATTGAATGATGCTTGCCATGGTTTCTACAGGGTAGGGGGGTATTTTTCTGTCCAGTGAGCTCAATGTCAGCAACATCGTAAGCGCGTGAGTTAAGAGAACAGGATGGCGTGTCACAACAGGTCCGAGGTAGGTATGAGTTAGGAAAAATTCAATTTACAGGAAGTGGTCCACGGATCTGTCACAAGTAGGTCAACACCATTACATAACTTGGTACCACTGTATTCTTCATTTCGAATCACCCATCTTTCGGGTACATCAGATCAATCACGTGTGCTCTTTTCTTTTCCCAATAGTTCTTCATTCTAACTGATCTCCTCCTCCTTTCGTCCTCTAATATCTGGATCGGTTTTCTGGTGTTGTTCTTAACTTGGAACCTCTTTGTTTTGTCTTTGGTCACGGTTTTGGCTGTACCATTCTTTAACATGAGGTCGGTAATCTTAAGATCTCTCAGTCCTTTTCAACTTCCTCAAAAACCAATTGGGTTAGTCAAGGATCTGTTTAGTTAATCTGTCATGATTCATTCGTAGTATTTGTCCACACATATCAATCCTTTTCCTCATGGTATCCGAGAGTCTCCCCCACTTTACGTAGATGGATTCGTTTCTATAGAAAACTTGTTTGTTATTTTGGAATTTGAGACCCATGATCTTCCTCAATATATTCCTCTCCTTGATTTCCAATTTCTCCATTTGCCCTCTCCTCCGCATGACTCGTGTCTCTGCTGCATAGAGTGCTTCCGGCTTAATTACTCTGTTATAATGCCTTATTTTGGTTTTCCACTGTAATATAGTCCGGATCCATGGCTAAATGGTTAGCGTGCTGGCCTTTGGTCCCGGGTTCGATTCCCGGCAGTGTCGGGAATTTTAACCTTAATTGGTTAATTTCGCTGGCATGGGGGCTGGGTGTATATTTCGTCTTCATTATCATTTCATCCTCACCACGACGCGCAGCTCGCCTACGGGAGTCAAATCGAAAGACCTGCATCTGGCGAGCCGAACTTGTCCTCGGATACTCCCGGCACTAAAAGCCATACGCCATTTCATACTGTAATATATGTAAGAAAAAAATACTACAAACCACTGCAACTGATGAATAAAATTACAATGAGGTTGCTGTATTTAACCGATTTATTGAAGCCGTTATCTTTGAAACAGAAGCCGAAGGACTAAACTAGCGTGCTACTGAATACGGTAAATGTAACAATGCTGGTTGATGATCTAGGATCGGAAATAAACTCGTATGCTGCGTTGCGTTGAAAGATTATTTAATATATTTTGTCAAATACAGTTCTACAAAGGTTCTATTTCTGGTATTTAAATATAAAGTTCTAAAGGAATTTACAATGCTTAATTCAAATCTGAAATCAGAATTGCACTATCAGGGATAGTTATCCATTAATCTGAACATATATAGCACTATATGGTATCACTGTTTGCGGCAAATAGGGTACTTTTTTGAAAATAAAATTAAATAGTTGGCTGGCAACATTAACTTTACTATTTCTGATTATCTATCAGACATTGATGTTATTGTTCAGATAGTATGGCATGTTAAACTCAAAATTACAGTGAAAATGCAAAGTATTTATTTGGCTTCTTCAGATATACAAAGTGGGGAGTTCTGTGAATATTGTCTTCCTTTGTATTTCTATTCGTTATATCTGTATGTCTGACCAAAAAGCGAGCCTGGGTATGTTTCAAGAAAGTAACACGAAACTTCCTTGGAGGTAGAAGAGATCCTAAATATAGTTTGTGAAAGGAGACATGAAATGAAATATCGTATGGCTTTTAGTGCCGGGATATCCCAGGACGGGTTCGACTCGCCAGGTGCAGGTCTATCTATTTGACTCCCGTAGGCGACCTGCGCGTCGTGGTGAGGATGAAATGATCATGAAGACAACACATACGCCCAGCCCCCGTGCCATTGGAATTAACCAATTAAGGTTAAAATCCCCGACCCGGCCGGGAATCGAACCCGGGACCCTCTGAACCGAAGGCCAGTACGCTGACCGTTCAGCCAACGAGTCGGACTGTGAAAGGAGTGATCAAAGCTTATGAAGATTTGCAATATGTCCTTGAAATTACGTTTCATGGAATCGCATTTCGACTTCTTTCCAAAGAGTGGTAGTGATGTATCAGATGAGTATGGAGAAAGAGAAAGCTACTATGGAGAAACGGTATGAAGGGAAATGGATGCCCACAATGTTAGCCGATTATTGCCGGAGTATAATTCAGAACAAGAACGATGCTCAATACTAAAGGAAGACATGAATCCTCGTGGTGGCTAATTTCTGTCCATATTTTCCATTGTAAATAAACATTTCTGTGAATAACTATTAAAAAGTGAGAACATTATGTGAACACTTCATACAGAGCTCAATAGCTGCAGTCACTTAAGTGTGGCCAGTATCCAGTATTCGGGAGATAGTGGGTTCGAACCACCACTGTCGGCAGCCCTGAAGATGGTTTACCGTGGTTTCCCATTTTTATACCAGGCAAATGCTGGGGCTGTACCTTAATTGAGGCCACGGCCGATACCTTCCCACTCCCAGCCCTTACCTGTCCCATCGTCGCCATAAGACCTGTCAATGCCGATACGACGTAAAGCAAATTGAACACTTCATCTATCATCTTCTCTTACTTTTCTAATGTTATAGCCCCTTAATTGAATTTCTGTCAGTATGTCTATGACTAGATTAACGCTAAGAAATTAAAAATCGGGCTACTCTTAAACTATCCCTGATGTACGAAAACTAAACACCCGATTTGAATTCAGCGTTAAAGTGTCTATAAGAATGTCACATGTTCACTCTAGAAATAGGACATTTATTTTTATTTTTTTGGTAGAACAGTGTAATTAATTATACTCTGCCATTTCGCTACCATAGTCTTAGCAGTTGTTCGTAATGTTCTAATAACAGCTTCTTCTTCTTCTTCTTCTTTTCCTGCCGCTTTTTCCCACACCTGTGGGGTCGCGGGTGCGAACTGCGTCGCACAAGTGGATTTGGCCCTGTTTTACGGCCGGATGCCCTTCCTGACGCCAACCCTCTATGGAGGGATGTAAGCACTATTGCGTGTTTCTGTGGTGGTTGGTAGTGTAGTATGTTGTCTGAATATGATGAGGAGAGTGTTGGGACGGACATATACACCCAGTCCCCGAGCCAGAAGAACTAATCAGAAGCGATTAAAATCCCCGACCCGGCCGGGAATCGAACCCGGGACCCTCTGAACCGAAGGCCAGTACGCTGACCATTCAGCCAACGAGTCGGACAATGTTCTAATAACAGCGTTTTACAAAATAATAAAAGTGGATTTTATTTGTATAGTGAAAGATGTTTTACAACGGGGGTATCTTAGCAGTATCACGTCATGCCACTACAAGTCACTGTTTAGATCTGACATATTAGTCTATCAAATACTATGATGAAGCCCCAGGAGAGATGTACTGGTACATGACTAAAAGGGGAGATAGAGTCTTTTAGTGAGAGAAACTTATGAAGAGGACGCATTGCTTCCAGAATACACATTTCAACTATGCTTACCCACTTCTTGCATTTGGCCTTCCATATGTTGTGAACAACCTACCATACTTCAAAGTACGATATGATCACATATAATTCGGAGCATCCACCTGTTCCACAAGCCACGTGCTTTCAGTCACCCTTGCACCATGTTCTTCTTCTAGCAGGAAATGAGAAGAGCAGATACTTCTTTTTGTCTCCTTGCTACCAGCTTGACGGGCAATTAACCCCAAAGCTTACTGTCCTTTATTTACACTGAACCAACCCCGCGGGAAGACGGGAAAAGAAGTTGGACACAAATCCTTGAGGTGGGCAATTTCAGTTAGGACTCCTATGCCACCCACCCGCCTGCCGCCATTCCTTATACCTTCTAGCGAAACTGTGTTACATATAAGACACATTAGGAGTTTTATTATTTCTTGAGTGCAACTTCTGGTCACCTGTTGCATATAATTTGATACATTCTGCGCTTTACGTCTGCAATTATTTTGATATTTTCCATTCAAATGTATAGATGGCAACGCCGTGTAAATATTATAACTCGACACAGTCCCGATGTATTGTCCCAATAATACCCCTACAACTCCCCTAAAGTGTTTCCACGAAATATTGCTTTTAGAGGTATGTCTCCTTAAAAGCCCATTAAATACAACAACAACATCTAAATTCGGCCCTGGAGTTCTAGATGTTAAAAGGCAAATCATGATTTTGTACGGTTCGGTAGCTACATAAGTAGAAGTGGGTATTTTTGAATTATTTCCTTTATTTTAAAGCAATGAAAAGGCTTGTTGATAGTTTTTCTCAATACATATACAGAATAGCCACAAGCAGGGAGCCTCCAAATGGGGATAACTACCAGTCTTCACCCTTCACCTTTTAACATCTAAAACTCCAGTGCCGAATTTAGATATTTATTTTCTATGCCGTTGTTGTATTTGATGGGGTTTTAAGGAGGAACATACGACTAATTTGCAGCAAGAAAAAAAAAATTACGGGGTCAAAATGTTGCGCAAGGTTTCTTCTTGTCAGGGGCTTGTAACATCTGGATCGCTTGCTTGTTGTTTTAAGGGGCCTAACATCGAAGGATCTGGATCTGGATAACGTGAGCTGCCTGTACCGGTGTCTGGTAATTATGGGGAGCTAGGATTTGCAATTTTTTTGCAAGTTACTTTACGTCCCACTGACACAGATAGGTCTTATGGCGACGATGGGAGAGGAAAGGGCTAGGAGTAGGAAGGAAGTGTCCGTGGCCTTAATTAAGGTACAGACCCAGCATTTGCTTGGTTTGAAAATGGAAAACCATCTTCAGGGCTGCCGACAGTGGGATTCGAACCCACGATCTCCCGAATACTGCAGCTATCGAGCTCGGTAGTTAGGATTCGGAAGGCGTAGGCCGTAACCTTCATGTTACGCACCATTTCGAAATTCACCTGAAGACGACTTAAGAAACCACGGAAAAACAATTCTAGAGTAACGTAGACCACGCACGCACGCATACAAAGGAGACTGGGTGAGTATTGACAAGGCCAATGTACAGTAGTGAATGGGCCTTGGAAGTACGTACTGTATTAGTGTTCATCTGATTGTACCGTGAAATATTATTTGTTCGCACGAAACTATGGAAATGCAGATGTTTTCAATTCAAATGGACGACACAGAATGCTTATGCATGTGTTATCCTTTTATTATAAATATTTCAACACCGGCATAATAGAAAGTGGAATTCACTACAGGTCTGGTGTTTGAGTATAAAACCAATATAAATTGTATGATAGTTGAATATGTTATTCACGTTATATTACTAGCTGAAGTACCTGCCGTTGATGGGATAACTTATTAGCGTGTGCATTATTATATTTTTTTGTCCACTCCTCATTTTGTTCCCCAGATTTAAGGCTCATAAGTGGACATGCCTCCCCCTGTCAGCGACTTGTCATGACGTACTCATATGGTTTTGTATTATTGCTGATCGTGATTCGAGTTCTTCCTTCCGGTATGAAAGAAAGCCAGTAGTATATCGGTACAGCCCTGCACGGATGCGAATATCTTGGTGGATGCTAACTGTATGGCAGTGCGGATAATTTTGCTGATAATTTCTAAATAATAAAGTTTATTAATTTTCACTCACGTATACTCTTATTTTTGCCTGTGGTTAGACGACCCTTGACAGTGGTAAGGCAGGACGGTGATATACAGGGTGAAGCGAAATTCGCGCACTCGGGCGTCGCAACGCGACTCCTCACATGCCAGTAAAAAAATGTCTCTCACAAAAGTTCGTCCTGCGAGTATATCCCGCAGAAAAAGGGAGTTGAAGAGTGGCAATCTGGCAACACTGTAACCACATGTAGGGTAACTACCTCTGTCAGCACATATTCTTTATGCTGTACAGTTGGTGCAGTGGATACAGTTTTGGGTTAGCATTCAGGAGGTCGAGGGATCGATCCTGGGTTGAAGCGTATGCTTTTTATTTCATAAATGTAGTCCAGGTGGTATGGTATCTGGCATCTTAATCGTCAACAGCGATTGCAGCGGGTCCTCTAGAGACCATTTGCACTTACATACTACGATCCTAGAAATGGACGAACAATTGTTTTCATTGGTCAGCTTTGAAAGACGCCCTTTCCACGTCGTGGGCGTGAATTTATTCGCACCACTTCCTAAACTAGATGCGAAACCTGTTTTCTTTGTACCCTCCTCCAATGATCTCATAGATTAGTACCAACTATTATTCTTGCCTCGTTCAGGTCCATTACATTTCGTTAGCGCTTACGTTACCGGTAGGCCTAGCAAAGTATTTGTTGTGTTCAGCGTTACAAAAGGTTGTGAATGTAGGATACATGTGACCTAAGGTACGGTGTCTTACTGTATTACAGTATGTAATGTTCGATGGAAATTAGCAAATAAAAACTGTGCCTCAACCTAGGATCGAAACCTCGACCTCCTGCATGCCAAACCAAAACTCTATCCACTGCACCAACTGTACAGCACGGATAATAATTGCAGACAGAGGTACTTACCGTACATGTGGTTACAGTGTTGCCAGATTGCTACTCTTTGACGTCCTTTTTCTGCCTGATATACTCGCAGGACGAACTTTTGTGAGATACATATTTTTATTGCTGGCATGTGAGGAGTCGCACTGCGACGCCCGAGTGCGCGAATTTTGCTTCACCCTATATAAAGAGCATTGAGACCATACAGCCGTAAATCTGATCTAAGCCTAACTAGCTCCTGTTCGTATTGAAGGGGAGGAAGGAACACACACACTAAGTCTTACACTGACTCCAGCACGAAGTCCAACACTGACTCCGAGTCCAGCACCAACTGACTGTCCGCGGCTAGCCTCCCTTTTTTATAGATCGAGCGATGTGCATCAGAATATTCACGACGTGGCCAGAGACGGAACATTCTCGTTGCATCTCCAAGAAACTCGCAAGTAAGCCCAGCCGATGAGAATAATACACGGAAATGCCAGTCATGCCCTCCAGGCCGGCTGGGAGCTGCCCGGTCGACTGACTCGCTAATCCCTTCCGAGAATTACCAAAAGGGGCTACCGCAGGGCTGGCAGGTAACAATATCACAATCTAATTACACGGAGAAAGCATCACTCCTCATTTCCCCAGTACACCTCTTCAATGACTCGTGAAATGGATCTGAGGACTTAATATACGTATCAAACTAATTGCTAACTATACATTTTAAGTTGTTACTATGATTCCGAAGCTCACACAACGGATGAAGAACAGGTTCTAATATGTTCTCAACGACAAAGTCCGTGGGAGTACCACTCACGAATACACTGCACGTGGGGGATCATTAAAAGCTATATTCTGCATTTCTCGACTCAATAAATGCCTGAACTAATGAATACCAACTCTGTTCTGCAAGCTCGTAAAGCGAATTATATGACTAATAAAACTTTGTGTCCACCATTATATAAAAACCAGGAAGTACAAGCATAGAACATGTGTATTAAAACCGATACCTCTTCAATATTAATACGAAAAGAGTGTGTTAAAATGTGCTAGCTGGTGCGGTAATGAATCAACCACTGATAATGGAAAAAAAATCCATAATTCCATAATTGAATTGAACTGGTTCTCAAGGTTCTTTAGAAGATTCGGAATACTTTCTTCTTTGGAATTAACAGGCTGCCTTTAAGCCTGCCTTTGTGACATCAAAACTGACGCCCTCCGTAATCCGCACGTGTTTTGTCCTCCTTTTTGTTTCTTCACAGAGACTGTTTGAAACTCAATAAAGTCAAACAAGTTTTCAAAATAAAAATTAGTATTAGAGAGCAGATAAAGTATTTCCGATCGTCAGTTCAGTAGAAACTCCTCAGTTACGGAAATCTAACAACGCTGCGGCTCATTAGTAGCCTCTGAGACTGCCCTCTCCTTCCAGCCTCTTACTTTTATTTTTTCCCACTTGAAATTACAATGCAGAATGTGGGAGAATATTTTCAAAAAATAAATCAATGTGACGGATGTTAGGAATAAATTAAAAGTTGATGCATGAAGGCTGAACTTCAAATGTGTACAAATTATGAACATCGCAGTGAAGATGAATGTGAATCGCAAACATGTATACATGGTGTAACTGAAATAAGTAAACCCACATAACAGGTGATAGAAGACACTATTTTAAGCATCCTACTGCAATATTATCAACTATCTTTACATTTAAAATGAATATTAAAAAGTCAATGTTTTTCGGTTTTCAGTAACTCCTCAGGCAACAGTGGCAAACTAAATCTGCTTTAGTTAGAGGGAGTTTGGGTGAGGCAAGGTCGGTGAGGGGAAGTTGTTGCGCAATCCAAGTATGACTTCAACTGGTGGCAGAGGTAAGGAGGGGAGGAGTCAGCTGATACAAGAATAGCGGTGCTCGACTTATAAAATCCCTAAGTGAAAAATAATATATTATTGTTGTTGTTGCAACCTCAGAAGGGTTGATGATGATGATGATGATGCTTGTTGTTTAAAGGGGCCTAACATCGAGGTCATCGGCCCCTAATGGTACGAAATGAAACGACAAAGTAAAAGTTCAAAATCATCCACTGGCCAAAATAAAAAAATGTCATGAAGAATGAACATGAATTTAAAACAATCAGTGGATCCGACTCAAAAAAACTATCATAGTTAATAGTATTACTGACCAAGGGACCACTGCAAAGCACAATCCTGAATCGAGGATGCTTGGTGTCTAAATGGGTCCAAAATACAGGTCGAAGGCCCTTCAGAATGATACTTATCACTAGTAATGTAGAACCATGGTATCTGTCCTGTTGCGGTACTAATCAAAAGTAGCAGAGACTTGCGGTATTCCACACATTACTGTACTACTCAGAGGTCATGAAATTCGACGTATAATACAGACCTATGTTTTTCTCACTTTGCGGCGCCATTTACAGGCAACGCAAACCTATGGTGTTCACCACATAAGAGCACTAGCCACAGGGACCTTCCCCTATCCCGTGGTGTTCCTCATATAGTGGGTACTAATCACAGGCAAGGCAGAACCATTGTAGCTATCATCCCATGGTCCTGCTCATATGGTGGTACTAATCACATGTAGTTTCATGGTTCGAATGCAATCATCCCTTGGTCGCCTCTCACGACAGGCAGGGGATACCTTGGGTGTATTATTCGTCTGCCTCCCCCCACCCACAGGGGGTGTGTGTTTGGTCCGCGAGAGGTATTTTATTTCCCTCAAGTCCGCCGGCAAGCCGGTTAGGACCCCCCTATCCGCCACCTGGGACCAAGGCCAACTAGATAGACTAGTACGGCCTTGCCGGGACGCGCCACGTGGAAGTATCACCTCTCCCCCTGCTACGCCTGCGTAGCAGGTTCGTGGACCTCAGAAAGGACTGGGATATTTGGACCGGTAGTACTCCGTAACATACCTAGTAAGTGCAGAAGTCATTAATTAATTGACTGATTCATTGATTTACTGATTGATTGATTGATTGATTGATCGGATTGGATTGTTTTAAAGGACAAAATCATCTCAATAATAAACTACGGTGTACAAGTCTCTGAAGAACAGCGAAAAAAGGCCTGATCATTTGGGTGGGCTTCGGTTGAGAAAACGTCTCCGTTTCATTCGTCCTGCCATTCCTCTAATTATATTTTGCCTCACCGTAAATTAAAACTGTATCACACATTTCATGTTTTGATAAAGCCATTTCGCCTGTAGTCAGAGCTCGTCTGAAACACGCAGTGCACTGACCTCGACACACGTTTACCTACATTGGACAGCCTCGGAGGGGAGGGAGACCTGGGGAAATCACAGTTGTGTTGACATTCTTTTCAGCTAACAGGAATATCCAGTGCATATTGACTTCTCAAAGACACTGACCGAAGATAAATGATTTATTTTCTCCTACACCAATTAAGAGAAGAGTAAAATGTATGAAGATGTCTGCTCAGAATGTTATCTTCCATCACCAGTTCAATTGTCGTATCTTATTTCAATTACACTCTGAGTATACTACAATGTACAGTAAGCTATTGAGTAAAAGGAGATTAATGGAAGCAGCCCAAACAGAAAAAAAAATCACTACAACTGAACATGCGAACAGTCATATAATAAATTATGTTCTCTATTACTATTTCCACATGCCACTTTTATTTTTTTTTTCCTGAAATTTTTTTTAACCCAGTACAATGGGATAACTGCTACTATCCTTGAAATATCAGAACCATAAAAAATGAGTGATACCAACAATGCGACGTCCTTCTTTATTTTACAAACAAGTCTGTCAATTATAATAGAGCTTCGGAAATGCATTAAATAATCTGAACAAGAAAGGAATATTCTCGACAAGAAGAAATTAACTTCTAGGCATATTGATTGATTGACTGACTGACTGATCGATCGATCGATCGATCGATCGACCGATTGATTGATTGATTGATTGATTGACAGAGTCGCGATACATTATATCATTGACAAAAAACAAATGTGATAACGCTAGCGAAGGGATAGCGTTCCACTTAGAATACTACGAGTGCCAGAAAATAAACCGAAGAGACCAACAACTTACCAACAGAGATCAGATCTGAGCACGAAAGGCAACAATACCTCATTACAAACAGCTCACCATTATTCTATTCAACTGTTATTTGTTTATGAATTTTAAAGTTAAAAAAAAAAGAAAATTTCAAATTTTAGTGTTTTAAATTCTGCTTTCATCTTTCCTCTGTCACCCATTCAAGCCCTCACTTCTGCAACCTACAATATTCCCGTAATAATAATAATAATAATAATAATAATAATAATAATAATAATAATAATAATAATAATAATAATAATAATAAACGATTTTTCGTCGCACTAACTATTTTTACGGTTTTTGGAGACGCAGAGTTGCCGGAATTTTGTCCCGCATGAGTTATTTTACGTGCCAGTAAACCTAACGAAACGAGGTTGACGTATTTGAGCTGAGCCAGGATAGAACCTGCAAAGTTGGCATCAGAAGGCCAGCACCTGAACCGTTTGAGACACTCAGTACAGTTTTCCTCCTTTTGTTCCGTAATCTGTGGAGTAGTGGTTAGTGTGATAAGCTGGCACTCCCGGAGGCCCGGGTTCGATTCCCGGCTCTGCCACGAAATTTGAAAAGTGGTACGAGGGCTGGAACGGCTCAACTCAACCTCGGGAGGTCAAATGAGTAAAGGTGGGTTATATTCCCACCTCAGCCATCCTGGAAATGGTTTTCCGTGGTTTCCCACTTCTCCTCCAGGCAAATGTCGGGATGGTACCTAACTTAAGACCACGGCCGCTTCCTTCCCTCTTCCTTGTCTATCCCTTCCAAACTTCCCATCACCCCGCAATGCCCTGTTCAGCATAGCAGGTGAAGCCGCCTGGCGAGGAACTGGTCCTCATCCCCAGTTTCATCCCCGACCCAGAGTCTGAAGCTCCAGGACACTGCCCCAGTGTTGCCAACTTAGCGGATTTTCCGCTAAATTTGGCGGAATTAGAAGACTGTCGGCGGAGAAATATATCATTTAGCGGACAGCGGATTTGTTGGCGGAATTCTAGATTTATTATAGCGGAAATTAGTGTTTTATCCTTTTTATGTTTATTTTAAATTTGTACTCCAGTCTGTCTCCGAGCTATTCCGTATTTCTTGTCAGGAGCTAGCAGTCACATGAGGAAAACATGTTACTTGTTATGAGATCGTGGTATCATAAATTTGTAATGTGTGGGGAAAGAGTACATACATCTCATGTTTGACGAATGACGACAGATAATGAAACTATGAAAGAGTAGCATTTATATTTATGCTATGAAGGAAGGCCGTTTAATGAAATGCCCTGTTCTGTGTGCGGCCCTTGAAGTAGGGGATTCACCTAGTTTGCATCCCGCACTAAAACGCCTACAAGTTTTAGCTCGCCGGCAGGGGGTTAATCCCAGTGAAACTCACAGATCAGGTGAGTACAGACATTTACTTTTATTATTTATTTATTTATTTATTTATTTATTTATTTATTTATTATTATTATTATTATTATTATTATTATTATTATTATTATTACCGGGCGAGTTGGCCGTGCGCGTAGAGGCGCGCGGCTGTGAGCTTGCATCCGGGAGATAGTAGGTTCGAATCCCACTATCGGCAGCCCTGAAAATGGTTTTCCGTGGTTTCCCATTTTCACACCAGGCAAATGCTGGGGCTGTACCTTAATTAAGGCCACGGCCGCTTCCTTCCAACTCCTAGGCCTTTCCTATCCCATCGTCGCCATAAGACCTATCTGTGTCGGTGCGACGTAAAGCCCCTAGCAAAAAAATTATTATTATTATTATTATTATTATTATTATTATTATTATTATTATGATTATTATTATTATTATTATTATTATTATTATTATTATTATTATTATTTGAGATCGGATTTCTTGGCGGAATTTTAGCGTATTTTTAGTAGTATTTAGCAGATCTTGAAAATATATGTTGGCAACACTGCACTGCCCTTGATGCGGTAGAGGTGGGATCCCTCGCTGAGTCCGAGGGAAAAACAGACTCTGGATGGTAAACAGATTAAGAAGGAGAAGGAGAAGAAGAATATGTGATCATTCGATATGTGTCATTCGGCTCAGCGCTGAAGTACACCTTCCCATGCCATATCCTGATTTCGGGTTTGGAGACGGGTATTCTATCCACCATACCTACAAAATGAGACGAAAGCTCGAAACATGAAGACATTAAATACCGTTCTATGAAGAATGCCCTATAAAAAGTCGACAAAAATGCAACCGAGTATATGTTAAGTGTTTATCCCACCAAAAAATAGTGCAAAAGCTAGTACTACTTAGCGAGCAATATTCTTTTCTGTTGGGCAGGTACCTGTCTGGAATAGACTATACCCTCCCATAGCACAGCCTATGAGGTCGCCAACTTCACTCGATCTTCCAAAAATATCTGAAAAACACGCACACCATCATATTATTAATTTAGCTGTGGGAAGTGAACTAACGAAATTTTTCACCATCCACGCACAGAACATGGATACTCGCTCACGATAAAACAGAGATTTGGATTAATTTATTGGAAAAATATTTCATTTACTACGCAATGATAGATGTATGGTTGCGTGTTCACAGTTTTTGAATATGCACTTCCATAGATTTACGGTAATATATCAAATGTGCCGCATTACGATGACAGGTAACATCACATCTGACGACATAGCATTATAGACCAACCAAGTGATATATCAGCAGTGTGGGCATTGAACATTACACGTATTTATTCAGTTAACGAAAATAAACACGAGTTACTGAAACGGACCACAAAGCATGCTCAGGTGATACGAGTGCATTTTATTGTTTGTGTATCAGGTATTTCTCGCCGGCTTAGGGGTAGCCGAAGACCACGGGTTCGATTTCCAGCCAGGTCAGGAATTTTTACCCGGATCTGAGGGCTGGTTCGAGGTCAACTCAGCCTATGTGATTACAATTGAGGAGTTATCTGACGGTGAGATGGCGGTCCCTTAAGAAGCCGAGACTAACGGCCGAGAGGATTGGTCGTGCCGACCACACAACTCGTAATCTGCAGGTCTTCCCGCTGAGCCGTCGTCCTTCGGGGCTGTTGTGCGACGGGGTTTGGTATGGTTGGGGATGTTAATACAATTGGACAGAGGAGAGTTTAGAATAAATTTACTTGTTTTTCTTAATCGAGAAAATGTCTTATAAATTCATTTGAGAATTGTTAATTGTTGGACGATTGACACTGAAAATAAGTTTATTTATTTATTTATTTATTTATTTATTTATTTATTTATTTATTTATTTATTTATTTATTTATTTATTTATTTATTTATTTATTCATTCCATGCTTTCCTCTGCGGAGTTAAAGCTATTATAAAAAAGTCTTTTAGACTAGATCAACCTTAACTATCCAATGAAAGTAAATCAACGTACAGTTTCTAGGAGAAAATTTAAAATAACCTGTAAATACGTGGCTTCATGGCTGAATGGTTTGCGTACTTCCTTCAGTCCAGACGGTTCCGGGTTCGATTCCCAGACGGGTAGGGGACTTTAACCTTCATTGGTTAATTCCAATGGCACGGAGGCCGGGTTTACGTGCCGTCTTCAGTGTCAGAATTCATCACAGGTAGGGCACCATCATGCCAGACGCGCAGATCGCCTATACGGCGTCAACTCGAAAGACCTGAACCAGGCATATTGGGAGGCAACACGCCATTACTATTATACCTATAAATGATTAGAAGTGTATTGGGACCTTTCATAATAATGATACGGAAAGATGTAAATAAATAAATAAATAAATAAATAATCATAAGGGACTGCCTGGCCGAGCGGTAAAGGCGTGCTCGGTTCGTCCAGAAAGACGTGGGTTCGTACCTCCGTCAGGAAAATTTAAGAAACGTGACTTCCAATTCCGGATGTGCATATGGCAATGAGGTTCTCTCAGCCTACACCAAAAATGAGTACCAGGTTAATTCCTGGAGGAAAAGGCGGCCGGGCGTAGAGCTAACCACTCTACCCCATCAAGTGCCGAGGTTACGGATAGTGGAAGCCTTTACCTTCCACACCGCCCAGGGGCCTTCTTGGCCTGTAAGGAGATGACTTTTAAATAAATAATCACAATTTTAAGAATAATCACATCTAAATATTTCTTATATTGAATTTTGAACGATGAGCATAACGTCCCCGTAACTGGTCAGGGATGGAGTTTCAGACCCGCGCTGCACCCACCGTGAAGGCGTGGGTGTAAATATCAGTGAAATATGTAATTAATTATGTAATATTCATAAAAAATATGTAATAGTATTAACAGTCCTACACAAAATTTACAAAAAATGTTCGTATATTCCTTTTAATATGATTCATAGTTATGATAAGGGACAATAACATTGTTTTAAATATCTCCATATTTTATGACAAAGTCATCATTGTTTCAGATGATTTATATAATGTACTGCATTCTAATTTTGACAGTATTAAATAATCAAATTAAAAGCATAATCACAATACTTCGAATATTTAAAAATAACGTTACGCGCTGTAATTCGCGGAGTATATCACACAATGTATTGTTGTACCTAATTTCTTGTTACCTTCATGCCCTGAAAATGAAACAAATACATTTTACTAAGCTAAAACACAGTCTGTCTTTATACCCCCATTAAGTAACACAAGTAGTACTGCAGCTTTTTTATCGTCGTGCATTGTCTGTCACCGAGAGGCTCTTCTACTTCGCCGTGGATGATCTTGCAAACGGATAGGAGAGCGTGAATAATCTAGATTTCGTTTCAAGAATGCATGGAGTTTGTTAGACACTCTGACCAATGAAAGGCACCTAGCCATCCCAGACTCTGAGAAATGATTAGTATGATATTAAGACACTCTGATGTAGCCTACTTGACCTACAAAACGTTCGAAATCCCAATTTAAATTAATTTTAAAGCCAACTTTGTATGTTCAGTCCACAGCGCTAAGGCTGGTTGGATCCTCAACAGCTCCACCATCAGCTGTCATAGATGGCCTAGGCATCACTGGAGAGGCGTACTAGGGAAATGAGGAGTGATGTAGTTTCCCGTTGCTTCCTCACCGAGCCAGGAGTTGCGATTACATATGTCTGCCAAGCCCACTGAAATGCATGCACCAACCGACCCTATGAGCAAGACATTCATAGCAGGGACATTACTAGCATCGCTCATACCTCAGTCACTTTTATATTGTCAAAGCCAAGGATAAGACAGGGACCGATGACCTAGATGTTAGGCCCGTTTAAACAACAAGCATCATCATCATCATCATCATCATCATCATCATCATCATCATCATCATCATCATCAAGGATAAGACAGAGACACCGAGCTCGATAGTTGCAGTCGCTTAAGTGCGGCCAATATCCAGTATTCGGGAGATAGTGGGTTCGAACCCCACTGTCGACAGCCCTGAAGATGGTTTTCCCTGGTTTCCCATTGTCACACCAGGCCAATGCTGGGGCTGTACCTTAATTATCGCTACGGCTGCTTCTTTCCCATTCCTAGCCCTCTCCTGTGCCATCGTCGCCATGAGACCTATCTGTGTCGGTGCGACGTAAAGCCAATAGCAAAAAAAAAAAAAAAAAGAAAGAAAGACAGAGACAGATCGATGAAAGTAACAAAATTGCTTTAGAATATACCAGAAGACGTAGTGCACTGTAAAAAATAGGTCCTGCCAGCAAAGGCATAAAGCCAACTTTAGCAATTAAATTATATTGTACATGCGATAAAATTCGCCAATTATTTTACATTATTATGAAGATTAAACAAGCTGGCACAATTTTTAATTATTTTTAGTAATTACCTAGATATGTACAAAGTAATGTTCTTCAGATAATATGTAATATTACCAAGAATATGTAAAAATATGTCAAATGAAACACAGATATACCGGGCGAGTTGGCCGTGCGGATAGGGACGCGCAACTGTGAGCTTTGATCCGGAAGAGAGTGGGTTCGAGCCCCACTGTCCGCAGCTCTAAAGATGGTTTTTCATGGTTTCTCATTTCCACACCAGGAAAATGCTGGGGCTGTACCTTAATTAAGGCCACGGCCGATTCCTCCCAACTCCTAGTCCTTTCCTATCCCACCGTCGCCATAAGACCTATCTGTGTCGGTGCGGCCTAAAGCAAGTTGTAAAAAAAGCCACACAGGTATAACCATACCAAAATCTCAATTCGACATTTGTCATTTCCAGTTGTTTGCAAGTACACGAATGGAATATGCAATTACATAAGGATCCGGGCCCTGGTGATGGGAGTGTAGGAATGGTCACGGTGTTTCTGTGGTGAAAGCAGAAATTGAACTGACGAGTCTCTCATAGCTTGCTAAACCTGGACACTAGGCACTGAAGTGTAGATTATTTAGAATGGCGAGTAGTAAATACTGGGTATGAATTGCCTTCTCCTTTGCAGGTTGAGCATTGATAGCTGACTACGGTATGGGGAGATTCATCTACGCCGTTTCACACTGAAACGAAAAGAATGCAGGAATGGTAAGCTTCTTACAGACTACTCACTAACTGTGAGTCCAGATCGCTCGCTATACACAATACCAAAGCAGTCGAATAGGGGCATTATTAGTGTGTTGATTATAATATTCATACATTCATTTTTGTTGCTAGAGGCAGGCTCTCATGTATACGCCAAGTTGATATAGCTATATTACATTACACACAAAACGTCTCCATTTTTAAGAATGTCTTACATTTGTAATAAGCTGGTTTTATCAGGATTACTTTTCACACTGCTCCGTCATTTTCCATGAAATTGTTTTCTAAGATAAGGTAAGTAGCATCTATAAGTTCATGCATTAATTCCAATTTAAATCTTTTACCACATTTAGCTCCTAAAGTAGGTCAAACAATCTTTCAATCTTTCTTAGACATCCAAATACTTAAAAAAAAATAGAGGTAACGTTTGAACAAAATAACAAGTTAAATCCACCCTGTCTTTCATTGTGAGAACGGGTGACAACGGAAGATTGTCCCTGTAATGAGATAAGCGAAATCTTTCTCGCTCTTATCTTGAGAGCTTGTGCTCACTTAATGTAGAAAATTAGCTCGGATGCAACATCTGCGCGCACTGTACAGGATAAGGATGAACTTTCTTGACTCCCATAGAACAGAATGGATTGACAATTAAGCTCTTTGATGTTCTCCCACCAACAAAGCTTTTTACTCTTGGTAGTCTCGACTGGAAACATTTCAGTACAGACCAGCTGTATATTCCAACTGTTGGGTTCGATTCAGTGTCGCCAACCATACAGTTTAGGGACCCTGCTTGTCGATATGACGTCTTACAGTTACTGTTAATCTTGCAGGTTGGCACTACTGTATACGGTCATGATTTTTTCCGTGACTTGCGAGATTTACGTATTGCCACTGTTGTTTTATGAAAATCACTAGCGTTACATTTGCGGGTATAAGTTAAGCATATTTTCTTTCTGTACGATTATAAATCTGTCTGGGTAATACCAGGTAAACAGAATTGTGACAAGCTCGAATAATGCATTTAATAATGTAGTTCGTGTTAAATGACGGCCGCAACATTTTTATAACAAGTCTTATTTCGTCCAATTCGTATGTCTTCTTCTTTTCCCAGCGCGGGTGCGAACTTTGTCGCGCATGTGGATTTGGCCCTTCCTGACGCCAACCCCATATGGAGGGATGCAATCAGTATTGCGTGTTTCTGTGGTGGTTGGTAGTGTAGTGTGTTGTGTGAATATGAAGAGGAATGTTTTGGAAAAAACACAAAACACCCAGTCCCCAGGCCAGAAAAATTAATCAGAGACGAGTGAAATCCCCGACCCGGCCGGGAATCGAACCTGGGACCCTCTGAACCGAAGACCTGAACGCTGAACATTCAGCCAATGAGTCGGTTCGTCCAATTCGTATGTACAGAATGAAATTACGATGTATAAGAAGCAAGAAAATTCTGCAAGAATTCCTCCGAAAAGGAAAACAACATTACCTCTTCTACAAAGATCAGTTCAATTGAAATTGGAGGAAAAGTCGTTATCAACCTAACCTAACCTTATCCTGATGATGATGATGCTTGTTGTTTTAAGCGGCCTAGCATCTAGGTCATCGGTCCCTGATGGTGCGAAATGAAATAACAAATTAAAAGTTCATAATCATCCACTGACCAAAATAAAAAATGGCATGAAGAATGAATGGATGGATATGAATTTAAAACAATCAGTGTACCCTACCCAAAAACTACCTTAAAATTTAGTATTACTGATCAAGAGATCACTTCTAAAACACAATCCTGAATCGAGGATGCTTGTTGTCTAAAGGGGTACAAAATACAGGTCATCGGCCCCTCATAATAGTACTTATAGCTAGTAAAGTAGAACCATGGTATTTGGCATGTTGGGGTACTAATCAAAAGTAGGGTAGACTCACGGTTTTCCACATATGATGGTACTACTCACACGTATTGGACGTCGTACAGGTAACGCAGACCTATGGTGTTTCTCACATAATGGCGTCACACATAGGCAACGCAAACCGATGGTGTTCCTCACTTAGGTGTACTCACATAGCGGGTACTAAGCGCAGGCAACGCAGACCCACGGCGCCGCTCATATAGTGGTACTAATTACAGGCAACGCCCAGACCCGTGGTGTTGCTCACGTGGGTACGACTCGCGGGTTCTGGAAACCCACAGTGAACCACCCTCTTCTGCTACTAATCACAAACCTATTTCGTACCTAATATAGTGGTACTACTCGCAAGTACAGGCAACCTATGGTGTTCCCGCGTGATGGTACGAATCAAAAGTAGTTTCATCGTTCTAATTCAATCATCCCTTGGTCGGCCCCTTTTAGTCGCCTCTCACGACAGGCAGGGGATACCGTGGGTGTATTTTTCGTCTGCATCCCCCACTCACAGGGGGTTAACCTTTGCAGACTTAGCTACTCTGTATTCTTATTGACTTACGGTATATGTACATGTAATACACAGTTCAAAAAAATTAGGGGAACATGTTTTGTAACTTCTGGTATGTGAACGTCAATTTGGTAGATGGGACTCCAATGGTCGTACAGCTTACCTTGAGACCTTAGCTACTCAGGGTATGTCAAATCGAAGTTATACACCATCTGTAGACGTAGCATGTGTGGGATAGGCTTGACAGAAGTGTTCGTGGGCGTCCTTTTCAACTACAGACTCTCCAAGACCTCGAACTGGCTCTCACTGAAGAATGAGACAGGCCAGTTCACAAGGAGGGTTCGACAAGGTCGGGGGCGCATGATAACCTCACAGGATGACCGATATCTGTCCTTCTGAGTTTGTTCAGCAACTGCGAGAGAACTGCAACAAGACCTCAGGAGGTCACTGGAATCATGGTGTCTGACCAGACAGTAAGGAACAGGTTAAGAGAAGTGTCCTTACGACCCAGACAACCTGTTCGCGTGCCCCGTTTTACGCAACAACATCGCGCAGCTCGCCTTCTGTTTGCCCGTACCCACGTCAACTGCAACTTCGCCAATGTAGACCTGTGTTGTTTACAGACGGGTCCAGAGTTCCCCTGACACAGCGTGATGGACGTCAACGTGTATGGAGATGCCGTGATGAGCAGTACATGCCAAATGTTGTCCAGGAAGGCGACCGATTCGGACAAGGTTCTGCGTGGTGTGGGGTGGCATCAGTATTATAATTTCGTGTGGCTATTTCTAGCCGAGTGCAGCCCTTGTAAGGCAGACCCTCTGATGAGGGTGGGCGGCATCTGCCATGTGTAGGTAACTGCGTGTTAATGTGGTAGAGGATAGTGTTATGTGCGGTGTGTGGGTTGCAGGGATGTTGGGAACAGCACAAACACCCAGCTCCCGGACCACTGGAATTAACCATTGAAGGTTAAAATCCCCGACCCGGCCGGGAATCGAACCCGGGACCCTCTGAACCGAATGCCAGTACGCTGACCATTCAGCCAACGAGTCGGACATCAGTATTGATAGCCGTACGTCGTCCGTGGTAATCTTACCGCTGCGGGGTACATCGAGCAGATGCTGCTACGGCATGTGTTGGTTGCTGCATACGGTGTTGGCCCTGAATTCGTACTCATGCACGACAATGCCAGGGTTCATGTAGCGGGCATCACCAGAGCTGTTTTGCGAGAACTGGACATTCAAGATATGGATGGCCAGCAGTGAGTCCCGACCTTAATCCCATCGAGCATGTGTGGGATAGGCTTGACAAAAGTGTTCGTGGGCGCCCTGTTCCACCACAGACTCTCCAAGACTTCGAACAGGCTCTCACTGAAGAAAAGGACCTGATACCGCAACGTGATATCCATACGGACCATGCAACGTAGGTGCCAAGCTGTGATAAATGCTCGTGGAGGACATACACCATACTGAAGCTCTCCAACTGTGATAAAAATCCACCCTGGAGGACTGTTATCACTTTGTTTCGCCCCTATTTGGACATTTCCGTTTGTGTTCTGAAATGAACGCGAATTCGTCGATGTTCTTTTGTATACTCCAACGGTAAAGAATAAAGGTTTAGTTGGTAATATACCTGGGTGTAAGGTTTTGTGGAGCGTGGCATACGTTCAAAAACATGCTCCCCTAATTTTTTTGAACTGTGTATATTTGCTTGTGTGTATTAGTACAGAGTGGTTTCACGTAAGTCCGACAGGTAATAGCTAACTTCAAGAAGGGAGCTGATTTATTTACTACAGGAAAACACCAAAGAATACGGTTATAGTATTGCGTATTGTAGCGGGCGGTACACCTCCACGCTGCTTATTTAAACTTTGCGCCAGTTGAAACTCCCCTACTGGAAGAAGTCTGAACTTTGTCTTATGTGTTAATTTTCAAGTTACCCTGAAGATGCCACTACTTGGAAATTTTGAAGTTTCTGAACTGTGTTGTTTTCGATGTAATTTTGTTTTGCTTGTAGTAAGAAGTTTGAACTTTCTCTTCTAGAGGACACTATTGAAGAACTACAACGGTGCACCCTAGTGCGAAGTGAAAGAACTGTTTTTTGAAGAAAATTTAATTTCAAAAGTTTGTTCTTTGCTAAATTTCTTTCAGTCATTGTTTAAGTTGACAATATTAACCCTTTCTTTCCCCTTGTTTTGTATCTAGCCAATCCCGAATTTCTTTTATTAATTTTCCACCAATAATGTGTTTCTTCTTCATATTGTGTAGGGGTTTTCTTTATCCACCAATAAAATGATTGTGGGCGGGTGTTTTCCTTCCTGAAACGCCTCGAACTTTCCGCGAGAGTATATAAACTGCTGATTTTAGGGTCTCTGCGCCACTTCAGTACCATCTTTCAGTGTGTAAAGTACATAGCAGGGGGCGGGAAGCTCCTCTTTCTTCGGGGAGCAGTTCTACACCAAGGTAATGGCCTTTTAATAACTTCTTTTCTTGCTAACTCAGCAGTTTAACTCTCGGGGCGGGGCCGAAGCGTTTCTACCATGTAACCTTTTCCTAAAATGTAACTACTCTTAGCATCTATTATCTTTTAAAGCTACATATTGGGATAGAGAGTGCTTAACCCTCTCGAGATCCCACTCATTTTGTTTTGAGGTGAACTTATTTCTCACGACAGATTCTTCCTTAATGTAAAGTAAATTGTTCTTTTCTAAAGTCACCTCTGTAGTATGGGATTAGCCCTTGCATTAGTGGCCTAGAGCCAGATTAGGTTTTAAAACAAATGCATTAGGAGTACAGATCGCCTCCTCTCAAATTGTTATTTTAGAGGTCATGTAATTAACCTTCTTCTCATTTAATAGACCTCAGTAGGTTGGGTATTTTACCCCCGTGTATATGTCCTTAGAGGACAGCTTGAAGGTGGAATTAGGTGTGGCCTTGACAGGCCTAAAATCTGAGAGCAAGTTGCTCTTTCTTGAAAATTTTGTTTTCTGCGCGCCTCAAGGAGGCCTTACTGTGTAATTTGGAGCAAGTGCTCCTAGGCATGAATGGGGTTTTCTGCCCCTCTGTTGAAACTTGTGTTTGGGGTAAAACTGGGCTAATTGCTCAAGAATTGTGAGGTTGGGGCTCGAAGCCCAAATCCTGTAAATATTGTAATTGTACTTTTACTGCCTTGCTACTCTGTACCTGTCTTTCGTGTTATTTCTGAATTTTGGAAAGAGAATATAACCTTGTTAAATTTTACATTAACTTTAATTTCGTAGTTTGAGACCCGTTCACACCCGCACCTTCTTTCACCTCTACCTACCACAAAAAAAGCGGTAACACGTATATCAAAATAGAGGCAGAAATAGATAACATTATACTGAGGGCCAGAGAGTGTGTATTTCTTTAATTCCTCACTGAGCTTAGAAACCGACTTTTATGAATATCATGACTGAACATTTATTTGAGTACTAGTACGTAAGCCTGTTTCGGACAGTGTAATGAAATGGCGTATGGCTTTTAGTGCCGGGAAATCCCAGGACGGGTTCGGCTCGCCAGGTGCAAACCTTTTGATTTGACGTCTGTAGGCGACCTGCGCGTCGTGATGAGGATGAAATGATGATGAAGACAACACACACACCCATCCCCCGTGCCAGGAAAATTAACCAATGATGGTTAAAATTCCCGACCCTGCAGGGAATCGAACCCGGGACCCCTATCACCAAACGCCAGCACGCTAACCATTTAGCCATGGAGCCGGGTTTTTGGACAGTAAAAATTAGTATGTGAAATGTGATTGGAAATTTGAAACGAATATGCTAATACATCTTAGGAACAAAAGTTACACTTCCCATGTTACGTACAAGTCAATTGTATAGAAATGTAAGAGGAGTTATGAAATTTCCTCTTGAACCACATTGAGTGTAGTTGTATTTTGACGTTTATGGATCTGAGAACTCTTCAGTTACTCCATAGGCCTATAGATATCCATGGGTAAACATTGGAGTGGAGAGATTCATCCCAAATTTATGTAAATTTGGTAAGGTTTGTCTATGTGCCATGTTACCTGTGACAGATAAGGCTAAATTGAGGAGAAATTAACTCCAATTAAGAATCAATGGTATGTTAAAATTTCCAAATCTATTCTTGGCATAAAACACGTTCTTCCTGAAACTGAGCCCATCAGAATTTCTGCATGAACAATATTTTTGGCTAGCTTCACCACAGTCAAACTCATCCTACCATTTACGTGTAGATTTCTGATTTCTTCCCTAAGTTCCTACCTTGCTGATTATGATGATTCTTGTTGCTTAAAGGGGCTTAACATCTAGGTCATCGGCCCCTAAGTCCATACGTTCATCTATGTTGCAACTCCTTTCAATATTTTAATAAGCTCTAATAATAATAACAATAATAATAATAATAATAATAATAATAATAATAATAATAATAATAATAATAATAATAATAATAACTACCAGTTTCCCTCTGGCTCCGCCCGTAATGTTGAAAGTATGGTGTTGTTCGTTACTATCCTCACGGATGTATTTGCAAAGTTTCGAGTTAATGAAATAAAGCACATGATCTGCTGTGGTAATAGAATGTAATATTATGTTAACAAAAACACAAAGAAATTGAATTAAATGTTCCTTGAAGCAACACTACGCGCAGAACTGTTAAAAAGTCCTTCAAAGATCTTCGTCATGGAGACAAATGTACTCATAACTTTTCTCAGAATCTACCAATTTAAGTAATTATTGCCTCAAAAGAAAGCGCTTGATCCACTGCGTGCTTTTAGACCAAAACGAACTGCGTACCTCAATTAGAACAAAAGATATGATTGTTTCAATGAGAAAAAATGTTGAAGAAATGAGACGTCAAATTGAATGTGCACTCATAACTTTCCTCAGAATCAACCAATTTGAATAGTTAAGAACTGAAATGAAAGAACTTGGTCCACTGAGTGTTCTTAGGCCAAAACGAACTCCGTACCTTAATTACAACCAAAGATATGATTGCTTCAAAGAGACAAAAAAATTGAAATAATCAAATAATTTGAGGAAGGCGGAAGTTAAGTGATTTATAGTACCTGATGACAAATATGTGCATGAATACCTTACAGTTTTAAAACATGAAGGAAATCGACCGGATAGAATGGCCGGACTGACTGACTTTAGTTTTCATAACTTTTTAATATATAGATACTGAATACTTGTATTTACTTTAAGTAGAGTAACATGGTCCGGCTCCTTGGCTAAATGGTTAGCGTGCTGGCCTTTGGCCACAGGGGTCCCGGGTTCGATTCCCGGCAGGGTTGGGAATTTTAACCTTAATTGGTTAATTTCCCTGGCACGAGGACTGGGTGTATGTGTCGTCTTCATCATCATTTCATCCTCATCACGACGCGCAGGTCATCTACGGGTGTCAAATCAAAAGACCTGCATCTGGCGAGCCGAACTTGTCCTCGGACACTCCCGGCACTAAAAGCCATATGCCATTTCATTTTTTCATAGTAACATGATCAATAACAGACAGCAAAACGTCTACAATATTGTAGTCCAAACAATATGGCGGTCACGCGTGTCTGTCGGCTTTAATTCTAGCGGCACAATGGTGAAGTTCTCTACCATATCTTATTCTATGTTTGCTGTCTGGCACAGATGATGTTGCCAATATGGCGACGGGAACAAATCTTGGCCTCAGCGAGCGAATGCATTGCGATATGAGTCGCCATCTATGTGATATTCTGCGCTCGTTGGCGATCATATGCAGCGAAGCCTCGGACCCGTAATTTTCTTTAAAAAGTACCAAATTTCTGGTTGTGAAAATTTCGTGGTAATTTTCTTGTAAAGGAGTGGCAACAACATATATCTGGTATATCTGTTGAAACCATCTCGTGTTTACATAATCGCTGTGAATGACAGACAGAATAGGCATTTTATATATATAGAAGGCCTCGTTGGGGAAAAGAAACCTCCATTATTGATACTTATATTGAGGTTAGTTTGTTGATGATTATGTCTCGTGATTTCAATATGTAATTAGTCAAGTTGGCGGCATTGATGAACCATTAAAAAGAAGGGAATAGGGCGTGGATATTTTCTTTTTAATGTACAGCATAACGGGAGGAGTACTATATCCTACAATATTTTTTAAAACATGACCTACCATCACACTGAACATTCCGCAGGTAAAGATAATGCATCTTGCCGATATCCAATATTTGTGTGTTTGATTAATATTTCCGTTATTACTGCAAGAACATTTCAGTAACTGTACATTTGACAAGTGAAATTGGGTATTCGAAATAACACAATAAAATCTACACATAGTAATAAAGAATATCAGTTTTCTACTAGGAATATGTCAGCATTTATCTGCTAGACTTCATTTCTATACAAGACAGTTCTTTACGCTGGTGGTCGTGAATGAATTCCCTTACTTATTTCCACTGTTCATAGCAATTTACGGGCGAAAGCAACGGGCGGTTGATTTCTGAGACATGTGATTTCAACTCCAAATCCTGCATATTTGAGATTGTTTTACGTAGATTTTTCATTTTTTACTGCAAGAGGATAATGGACAGTAAAATTTCAACCTTCATAAATTACAGTTAAAAACAATGGAATAGAAAAACAGCTTACACTTTCTAGGTGGGTCTAAACAAAAACATTTCATACCAAAATATTTGCAGGAGTCAATACTGGTTTTCCTCGCCTACAGCCTCCAGCCTACTCCACATTGTTGCAACTGCACCGCAATCGGGCTTTATTACCACAATATTTCAACATTTTGCCATTCGTCGGGTTTTAGTTCAATAACTGGCTTTTCAGGTGGACGAATTAAAGTACGCTACTGTAGTCGAATCATATTCTTAAGAGTTGTTATTATTCCCTTAACCATTTCAGTGTTATTGGTAAATATATATACCGAAATTATATCGGCTATTATTTTATTACTTTTCTAATTAATATTGGTCCTTAATACATAGATATGTGTAGTAAATGGTGTCATGTAAGCGCATAAGTCAGTTGGCTACAAGAACAAATCTGAGCTCTCGAGAGGTGTAGATAGATTCGAGCAACTCTATTCGTGTTATTCAGTGATCTGGAATTCGAGAAGGTCGTGATAGGTCAAAATTTGACATTACTTGCCAGATGCTATCACCGTAAAAAGCCATACAAGCATAGGGAGACTTTATAACCGAGATTTTTAAAAAATAAGACTTATTTCGGATTCTGAAGCACTTTGGCAAATATTTTGATTGACAAATTTTGAGCCAGAGTATGAAAATGAGCTCGAGAAGCAATGGAAAAAGAAAAGTTCCTGAAGAAGTTAGCAGTGAGACGACTCAAGAACGCTTACGTTATGTAGGCGATCATTTGCCAGCTCCCGGGGCACGGAGGTGATGTGCATATTGTAGCACAAGGGACAAAAAAATGGCAGCAATCTCATCTGCCAAAAACATGAAATTACCCTCCGGAAGTCTTTTTTCCATCAACATCGTTCTACGAAACAAGACTTTCACTGTTGGTTTTTCATGATAGACTGTTCAAACTGAAGTATTTAGCAGTAATTATTTTCTTTCACTTTTTTTCCTGAAGCAGTTATTTCTGGCATGATATAATATTTGTTGACAGTAAAACCAATTAAGAATTTTGGTACAAATATTTATCAAATAAACTTTGTTGATGTCATTCACTCTATACTTTTCCATATATCTTTACCAGGGCCTAACAGCAAACAAACTAAGAGTATTGACAATATTAATCAGTATAACAATGTAACAATCCATACTGAATAGATTAAACGTATTTTTGGAAACAAACTATTGTTCAAGAAATTTGTCACTTAAAAGGACACATGCACGAGACTTAAATAATTTTCTAAATTCTCTGTAGCACCTACAATATTTGAGTTAGAATCATGAAACGTTGCACATGTTTTAAAATATATTTTTCTTAACTAAAAACATTAATCCGTTAATTTAAAAAGCTTTTGAAAAATCTTTCTCAAATTTGGATTTTGGTCATATTGATGAACCTTTATCTCAGCAACGGTGAAGTCCTGGACCTTGTAATTTATTTTAGTGATTTATGACACCTTGGTAATTTAATGGCTGCAGGCGTTTTTAATTTCATGCCTATTCCGATGTAAAAAATAAATGAACTTATCAATTTGAAAAATTCACTAAAACTATATATATTTGAAACTTCGAAGTGCATAAAATTACATATTTTGTCATTCTCCTCCACGAAAATGTGTGACAGTGTTTAGTCTGCCTGCTTATCAAGTTTCAGATGAATATCTTCAGTAGTTCCACAGAAAAAGGTGCATTTATCACGGGAAAAGAAAGACCAGGAAATGAAAATTGAATTTGTCAACACGCAACCTTGCACTGTACCTCTCAAATCAAAACAAACTTTCCGCGGTTATCGCCATACTTGACTAACCGGAAATGACGCTTCAAAGCCTTCCTCAATACGGCCAAGTGTGATATCGTAAACTGCCTGACTAAGCCGACATAAAGAGTTCAGACAGATTAAAATTTGTAAGTGTACTTATGTACTGATTTTTTAATATAAGTTGCTTTACGTCGCACCGACACAGATAGGTTTTATGGCGACGATGGGACCGGAAAGGGCTAGGAGTGGTAAAGAAGCGTCCGTAGCTTTAATTGAGGTACAGCCCCAGCATTTGCCTGGTGTGAAAATGGGGAAACCACGGAAAACCATTTTCAGGGCTGCCGACAGTGGGTTTCGAACCTACTATCTCCCGAACACTGGATACCGGCCACACTTCAGCGACTACCGAGCTCGATAGCTGCAGTCGCAGTAGCTATCAAGCTCGGTGTACTGGATTCAACCAAATCCTTTTGGAAACATAACAAGCGAGCAATTTCAGCGAAAATAAATTCTAGTTCTGAACGATTTCGTTCTCGTCTCCCCTTAAAGGACTCAAAAGAAATGTGACGACATTCTATAAGCAATAAAAACAGCATATTTCTACCTTTATACTGCCGACATTTTCAAACGCGGGGTACATAAATCTGATAACCACAATCCCTAGCGGCTCTGAATTAATTCAGGTGCGAAAGCAATGAAATAAACAAACATACGAAGAAATATGCAAGCAAATATGGGAAACCTTGGGGAAGTAACTCTCCACCAACGTGCTGAGATAATCGAAAAGAGATCACAATTATTGTCGCTTATCCACGTAAGAACGTCGTTACACCAACACTAGTCTTTTCTAAGAGTGAAATAATGTGTAGACATAAGAGTTAACAGCGTCTTTAAGCAGCAAGCAACACGTACTTACAGTAAATCTTGTGAGAGTAACACCACGAGAACAGCTCCTACCTTGTGCTTTCTCATACCACAAGCGAATATAAAGCCCGTTAATTATACAATACAAGCGAGAGAAATGCTCCACAAATGACAATCGGCTTGAACTTGGAATGATAAACAAGGTGCGTGAGAACAATGAAACGGAGGTGTTCTCCAAACGTGCTAAAAGTGGGTGGCTTATTGTAGGCTCTGAGGTAGACAGTCTTAAACAAGATACAGCAGTGTCCATTGAAGTACATCGAGAAGTTTTCGGAAACCGTTCATCACAGATGTCAACGTGAATGGATATAAACAATGCTATGTAATATCACCGTTAACAGATTGAAAACAGTCACGAACCACAGAATTATATATTAACAGGGCTAGGATTTTGATGATCAATAAATTATAACAAGAAGAAAGCCCAAAAATAAGGCAGACATTTATGACCTAAAAATCCTTCCAAAATTATTATTATTATTATTGGAATTTACTTTACGTCGCACCGAAACAGATAGGTCTTATGGCGGTGATGGGATAGGAAAGGGCTAAGGGTAGGAAGAAACCGACCGTGGCCTTAATTAAAGCACAGCCCCAGCATTTCCCCGGTGTGAAAATGGGAAACCGTGGAGAAACATCTTCAGGGCTGCCGACAGTGCGATTCGAACCCACCATCTCCCGAATGCAAGCTCACAGCTGTGCAACCCTAAGCGCACGGCCAACTCGTTCGGTCAAAATGACCTAAAATAGATGTTATATTACAGATTATCCAATTACAAACCTTTTTTTAAATATCTCCGAAGAGGACATGAAGACCTTAGGAGCGGTGGAAGGTAAAGGCTTCTACCATCCGTAACCTCGACAGTTGTGGGGTAAAGTGGTTAGCTCTACGCCCGGCCGCCTTTGCCCCCAGGAATTAATCTGGTGCTCATTTTAGTGTAGGCTGAGTGAACCTCAGGGCCATGTGCACCTCCGGAAATGGAAATCTCGTTTCTTAAATGTTTCAAATTTCTGACGGGGAATCGAACCCACGTCCTTCCTGGTGAACCGACCGCGCCTTTACCGCCTCGGCCAGGCAGCTGCTACAAGATAGAACGACCTAGAAGCCCAGAACAATTCTTCTCTCTTCATGACGACGTCGAGCATGAAAACCAAAGCAGTTATGTCAGAATTAGATGACTCAATTCTTAAAATTCATGAGTAACCACGATAACAGGTTCGTACGCACCATGGATGCGTAAGGCTTGTACATTACCAGAGCAGAATTCTGTAACGTTACTGAGAGGAACGCTATTAAGGAGATAAACGTAACTGGCAAGGAAATGATGGGGTTAATTTTTTTTTGGTTAATGAGGATATACAACAATTTGAAAACAGCCCACTAGTGCTTTAGCCTGTTGCCCAGTTAGAGAGTCTGCGTGACGACGTTCTCAGTCATACTGCTTCGCTTTCTTGGCCGGATCTGCTACCTATTGCACCTGACACCCCGTCAGCTAACTTCTTGAGACTGAGTAAACTGCATTCCGGCCCTTAGTCCATATTTAAAATCCATGCACTGGACGGGAACCGAATCGAACCGTATGTTTCAGGATAAGAGCCAGACATGCTACCTTTACATCACGCACCGGCATACGAGAATAATACCATCAGAAAAGACTTTAAGGAGAGTCCCTACATTTTAAAGAACTCAGGCGTGGAAGGTGCACATCTATTAAAAAGTCTCCCGTTTCCTGATACGGGGTCGGGGATGAGGCAAGAAGAAATACATGGCGCGCTTTTACGGACGGATGCCCTTCGTCACTCCAACCACAGTTGAGGAGCTAATGAAGATGAAATGAACGACGGCGAAATAAATTGGGTAATGAGGCGAAAGAAATTGGCTGTGGCCAAGGAATAGGAACTGTCCCAGCATTTGCTTGGACGTGAAAACAGGAAACCACGGAAAACTATTCTCAGGACAACCGACAGTGGGGTTCGAAACCGCTCGTCTCCTGATGCAAATTTTGCCTCCATAGCCGTAGCGAGTTAATAGGCTCGGTCACTCCGCTGGGTGCTACTAAAAGACTGCAAGAGAAAAAAAAGAGGTTTTTTTTTTTTTTTTTTTTTTTTTTACAATTTGCTTTACGTCGCACTGACTCAGATAGGTCTTATGGCGACGATGGGATAGGAAAGGGCTAGGAGTTGGAAGAAATCGGCCGTGGCCTTAATTAAGGCACAGCCCCAACATTTGCTTGGTCTGAAAATTGAAAACAACGGAAAACCATATTCAGGGCTGCCGACAGTGGGGCTCGAACCCACTGTCCTCCGGATGCAAGCTCACAGCTGCGCGCCGCTGACCGCACGGCCAACTCGCCCGGTGGGATAAATTAATTAACTGAAAATTTTACATTCTCATTATTAAAAGCGGGAACTTTGAAAATCGGGAAGGACAGCAAAATTATGCAATTAGGTGTATGTATTGAAGGAGACTGGAGTTTTTTTTTCTTTAGGTCGCACCGACACAGATAGGTCTTACGGCGACGATAGGATAGGAAAAGCCTAGGAATGGGAAGGAAGCGGCCGTGGCCTTAATTAAGGTACATCCCAGCATTTGCCTGGTGTGAAAATGGGAAACCACGGAAAACCATCGTCAGGGCTGCCGACAGTGGAGTTCGAACCCACTATCTCTCGAATACTGGATACTGGCCGCACTTAAGCGACTGCAGTTATCGACCTCGGTAGACTGAAGTTTAAATGGGTCACTATTACAATATTCTTACGCGTGAAGGCCCACAGATCCAAGGGGAATGGAGAGGCGGTCCCGAGAATGCCTGTAATAAGTAGAAGTGGTGTGCACGACAGGATATCCAGGATTCTGTCCATGCTTGTTGCAGGGCTTGCTTTATATTCGCTTTGCACGTCAGACAATTGTCCATTGTGAGGCTAAGATATTTAATCTGATTGGTCCAAGGACAATGGTACATTGTTGATATTACGATGACCAAGTCTAGCCCTTCTTTAAGTGAAAACACTTGCCTCGATTTTGATCTTAATTTTGTTCTGTAGGCGCCGCACTGAGATGCGGAGATCGACGTCTCTGTTTCTCCTTCTAGAGGCATTAATAGATATGTCGTCAGTGTACAGTTGAACCTCCACTCTCTGGCTTATTAGGAGATCATTTACTTATAGAGTTGGGGAAATTGCTCCATCATGAGAGATTTCAGCTCTGAGTGTTCAAGGGGTAGATTTTTCTCCTACTGTTACGTAGAATTTCCTATTTGAAAGATAGGAAGATATAATTTTGATAATATAATTTAGAATAACATTTACGTCCAAGAGTTTGGCTATTAAATTTTAATGCCAGACGTTGTCAAAAGCGTCAGACACTCAATAAAGTCTTATGTAGGTAATATTGTTGTAAAGAAAATCCTAAATTTCAGTATAGTGCTAAGAGGATCACTAAAACAGGATACAAATAGGGCAGGATGGTCAATTCCTTTCCCTGTACATTATGTATTGCACTGGATATCGGAAGTTCCATATACGTGGGTATTAATTTTCTGCGGACGTCTAGTACCATGCGAGATGAACTTCCTCACTGCATCGTAGACTTCTCGGTCTCCATTGTAATTAGAGGTGTCACTTTCAATAAACATATTTCTTTTACTATGACTTACGGTTATTCTATGAGTCACTTACATTTTTTAAAATACCTCCATATTTATGACAAAGTCATCATTGTTGGTTTATATAATTTATATAGTGTACTGTTTGCTAATTTTGACAGCATTAAATAATCGATTTAAGGTCATAATCAAAATACTCCAAATATTTAAAAATAATGTTATGCAGTGTAAATCGCGCAGTATAGTACACAATGTATTGTTGCAACTAATTTCCTACTGCCCTCGTGCCTTAAAAATAAGACAATGTAGGCGAAAAGTTAATGTAGAACCTGTCTTCAAACTCCTATCGAATAACACAATTAGTACCGCATTTTTTTTTTTTTTTTTTTTTTTTTTTTTGTCGCAATGCGCAGTGTGTCACCAAGTTCTTCATGTTTTCCATTGTGATGTTCTGACATTTATCCGATAAAATTCCCTAGTAGGCTGAGAAGGACCATTCAACATCGCAGGAAGTCAGATGAAATTTGCCAGTTAGTGTACTATGGTCTGAAAATTAAACGAGTTAAAAAAAATTTAAAATATTTTCAACAATTACCTTCATATGTACATTGATATGTCTTACATTCTTCACATAATGAAAAAAATGTGTAATATTACTAAGAATATGTAATAAAATGTAAAATGAAACAGATATAACCATATCAGAACCAACATTCGCCGACATTTTCAATTGTTTGTTATGAAGGATACTGGATACTGGCCGCACTTAAGCGACTGCAGCTATCGAGCTCGATAGATCTAAAAGAAGATACGATCCTAAGTTCGTGTTCCGACTATTAGAACTCAGGTAAACAAGATAGATAGGATGACCAATCTGCAAGCTCAGTCGACCGACCTACCCGGGCAACTCTTAACTCTATTTTAAAATAGGTCATGAGGACCACGAAGTTGAACACTCGATATAAACACCGTGGTACTTGGCCCACCTATAATCTGTTCTAAACTTTTTCGGCCTGTTCCAAATTCCTGACAACTTATATAATAAAAATCTTCCGGGCTATTATGCCATACAGCTGCCTCCCACGCAACCAACGCAGTCGCCAGCGGGATACAGGAGAGAGTACCTACACGACGCCACAGAAGATGACTAGCGCAGCAGTAGTCGAAATGTCTGGGGGTGGAACACGGCATTATAGCCCGGAAGTTTTTTATTATACTGACAGCGGCCGTGAAAGCCTTCATACTTCGATTCCTGACAACTATCACATTAACTGATATCAAAATCTGCCCTGAAGAGGGCCCGTTTGATAAGAAGAGAGGTTAACCTGAACCAATCACTAAATATTTAATTTTTTCAAATGATTAGTGAAGAGGGTGTTTCTTCTCTGACTTGGAGGTTAAATACCACCTCCAAGCCATATCGTTCGCCCTAGAACTCTCTATCTACTCGTTCCCCGGACCCAACCCAAACGAAAGCGTTCAACTTCCCACACACGTGAAACACAGATAAAATGTATAGGAACCATCAGAAAATCAGCTAAGAGAATTCGTGTCGTGATGTGAATTATTAGTCGCTATAAATGCCCACCGTGAATTATTCCTCTAGGCTGGGATATAAATGATGAACCCACGGTATACTCTAATGGATGATATTGAACAAAGGAATGAGATAGCACTTAAATATTCCTGACCAGAAGATAATTAATTACGACAAAGCTTTCCCGCTGACACACCCATTTTCATTCTTCTCTATCAGATCTCAATCCACACGCTATTTGACAATTATGATACCAGCAGAAGAGAAAAAAACAAGAGGGTTGCTTTCCTAAGTCTATCTCTCTCTGCCGACCTATCATAATTCATATCCCAAAATTGCATGACTGCTTTCCAAAATACAAAACTGTATCGCATTATCATACATCATTTTTCATCGGTATTAAGGGTGAATAATCAAAGACGGTACAGGCACGAGAAACTAGTCTCGTATCACAGTATTGTACTCAGGTCACTTTGAACACTGAATAAAAATACAGCAAACCACATGTTAAAGTAAGACTAATTGCAATTACATCAGATCATAATGCATTATTATTGTGAGCAGATCGATGTCTTTTCTCTTTAATAATAATAATAATAATAATAATAATAATAATAATAATAATAATAATAAAAATAAATTTCGTAAAGCCGACGCATTCACGTGGAATAAGTAAAATACGAGGGTGAATCAAAAAGTAAAAAATCACCTCTAACGCTATGTAACCACCTGGAGACGGCTGCTCTCACCTCCTCATCGTTTCGGAATCGTCGTCCACCGAGATACTTTTTCAGCTTATCGCATGCATGATAATTGCATGGCCCTAAGTTTGGACTTTATGGAGGATATTGCCCTACCTCCCACTTGAATCGCTGCAGCAGTTCGGACGTTCAGTGGGCCGTGTGAAGCGTTGCGTTGTCGTGTCCGAGAAATGTTTATAGTCTCTTGCGGACTACGTGGAAAAGTGAACTTACATTGTATGTTGTATTTCCCTATGGGTGGGGGACGCAGACGAAGAATACACCCTCCACTCAAAGGGGTGACGAAGGGATGATGAGATTAGAACCATGAGACTAGACTACTTGTGATTAGTACCATTACGTGAGGAAAACCATGGATCTACGTTACCTAGGAGTAGTGAGGAACACCACAACTCTGGGCGTTGCATGTGGTTAGTACCATCTGTGTGTATGTTGTCATCGCCGTGTTGCCTATGTGTAGGTGGTTTCATAAATGGTGTTCCCCACATAAGGGCACAACTCGCAAGCAACGCAGACCCATGGTGTTCCTCACATCATGGTACTAATCGGAGACAACATAGCCCGTGATGATCTTCATATAGTGGTACTAGTCATAGGTAACGCAGGCCCGTTCTGAGCACAGGGGAACCGACACATTCCAGCGCAGCGTACGGCACCTTTTCTCGCAAGGACGATAGTCCGCGCAGCCGAGTGCCCCGATACACACGATGGTACTAAACAGAGGCAACGCTCACAGTCGTGGTGTTCCTCACATAAGGGTACTACTCCTAGGCGACGTAGATCCATTGTGTTCCTCACATGGTGGTACTAACAGCAAGTAACGTCGACCCATGGTATTCCTCACGTAATGGTACTAATCACAAGTAGTCTACTCTCATGGTTTTAATTCCATCATCCCTTGGTCGCCCCCTTTAGTCGTGGGTGTATTCTTCGTCTGCCTCCCCCACCCATAGCGGGGTTGATCAGTTTGCCGTCCCCCACGGAATACTAAGTGTTTTCCATGTTGTGAATCATCCAGTATAGCCTATAACTTAGACATATCAAATCACTGGGTTGTCCTCCTGGATTACCCTTCGCGAAAGTTACACTCATAAATTACATACCTGACCTCCTGGACACCTGGATGCTACTGAAATCTTACAAGTCCTCTTCACATTTCCGTACTCACCTGAAACAAAGGGAAAAAAGGTCATTAGCATCTACCTTTCTTGGGATTCAAGGTAAGAACTTGTAGGCCAACTAATGATCTCAACACCTCGCATCCTTTGTGAGAGATGAGAGTTACGATAAGCCGTGCAGGAGCGAGCATTATGCAGAGTGGCCATGGTAAGTTTTTCACCTCAAATATATTTCTACTAGTTACTTATAACTCTCCCCCAAGTTGGTGGTTATCCGTGACTGGGAGAGAGAGCACTTTTATTTTTTAAATTCAGTCCATGCACCCACTTAATCATTCATTCATTCATTCATTCATTCATTCATTCAGTCAGTCAAATGGAATGAACTCTTCCTAACGGCCGCGTTCTGCAGCGCTAGGCTGAGAGCATGCATTCAATTCATTTCAATCATTCACTCACACATCCAATCACGCATTCATTAGTGAATGCTCTCTCTCCAGTTGGCGGCTACCCATGACTGGATTCATGCAATAATTCATGCAGTCATTCAACTCATTCGATTCACTGATGAAAATCTCACAAGTTAGTAATTATCCGTAACTGGGTGAGGAGAGTATTCATTCATTCATGCACGAACACAACCATGTAATCATGCATCCACCAATTCATGTAGGAATTCATTTCTTTTTTTTTACAAGTTGCTACGTCGCACCAACACAGGTACGTCTTATGGCGACGATGGGACAGAAAGGGGCTAGGAGTGGGGAGAAAGCAGCCGTGGCTTTCATTATGGTACAGCCCCAGCATTTGCCTGGTGTGAAACTGGGGAAACCATGGAAAACCATCTTCAGAACTGCCGACAGTTGGGTTCAAACCCACTATCTCCCCAATACTGGATACTGGCCACACTTAAACGACTGCAGCTGTCGAGTTCGGTGAGTAGGAAGCTGTTGAGTTCGGTGTGTAGGAATTCATGCATTCAATTAATTCAAATGTATACTGCAAGTGTAGTATTCCTTAGTATGTGTAACACTACATGCAATAAATACATCAATATCAATACTAGTTTCTGACGATGGGAGCTTCAACCCACCACCTCCCGAATGAAAGCTTACAGCTATACGACTCACCCTCGTAGCCAACACTCCCGGTCCTAGAACACTGAACTACGATGTGTCACAGCGACCAATTAAAAATCTACTAGAAGGTAAACCAAAACACCGATATCGAAATGCAAATTGTAGGTCTATAGAAGGGTAAAGAAGTACACAAAGTAGACGAAGGGAACCGAGGATAGTCTAGTCTCATGCGGCCTACTATCACTACTTGTTTATGAGGGTCACTTTAATCTGTAGCGAGAGGACACACGTATCGACCCTCCCCATATAATAACGACGTTCTGCAATATCAGAATCACGGTTATTGATGGCTTCCGCAAATGCATGCATACTGCATAAATTACAAGCCGGGGTCGATGGTACGTTCTGAAATGAATACATCAACATTAGCTCGCACATAGCAACATTCGGGACACCATAGTTAGACTATTATTATTATTATTATTATTATTATTATTATTATTATTATTATTATTATTATTATTATTAGTAAATTATTCTTTCGTTTTGGTCAGCTGTGGACCACGCTAGCTGAGCCATTTTCTGTCTTGACCGTTCTTCTTCGGTGAGCTTCCTTCCATTCTTCGGTCGACGTCTTCAGTGTGTTCACCACTAGAACACGGCATTTATTACAGAGCACAGTTAAATAATATCGTGAGGTCCTTAGAAAAGTGATATAAGTCGCTGATATTCATACTTTTCTCCATTCAAAACCACAAACAATTACTTATATTACCACGAATATTTCACCATGTTTATCTTAACCTTGACTTGTGTCATTTTTCTCACAGCAAGATATTACCTAAACCAACTGAAACAGAAAATAATCTGAATTAGGCCAAGTATGGATATATGACACTCTTCTTTGAGTCTCACGATATCTTTCTATGAAATTTTGAAGGTTACAAGGACTATTGCTGAGCCTCCGTGGCTCAGACGGCAGCGGGTCGGCCTCTCACCGCTGGATACCGTGGTTCAAATCCCGGTCACTCCATATGAGATTTGTGCTGGACAAAGCGGAGGCGGGACAGGTTTTTCTCCGGGTACTCCGGTTTTTCCTGTCATCTTTCATTCTAGCATCACTCTCCATTCTCATTTCATTGCATCTATCATCCATTAATAAATCACTTTAGGAGTGGCGACCCCCATCGTACTATCAGCCTATATCTGCTTCATTCATCACATCCCTGACCCGGTCAATGACTGGAAAACAGGTTGTAGGTTTTCATTTCACAAGGACTATTCTATTTCACGATCTTCTATGCATGCTATTTATGAAAGTAAGAAAGAAAATGGCGGTAGCTCACTCGCAAACCATAGGAAATGCATTTTAAGCGATGCACATTTTTAAAGTACAGTAAAATAATCGTGCATTGAGTTAAAATGCAAGCACTCAGGAGAATAAAAAAATTACATATTTCTAAACATCTTCCGAAATTTTTACTACCGAAATACTTTCAGATATAGCAACACTTCTCGGGTGACTGGGTGTTCTTGACTGTCTCAATACACACTTCATATCTACGCAATTGTCACACTACCGACAACCAGAAAAACACATAATAGTGAAAACATCCCTCTACATAGGGTTAGCGTCAGGAAAGGCATTCAGCCATAAAACTTAGCTTAACCTGCGTGTAGTACTGAGACCAAGTTATTCGGAAAATTTCGATGATGATAATAATAATAATAATAATAATAATAATAATGAATATCCTGAGTTTACGTCTGAACGTAAGAGGATCGAATTAAGAAGGAGAAGCCCACGTACATGGCGTTCGTTGATCTAGAAGAGACATTCGATAATGTTGATTGGGCCAAGCTATTTGAGATTCTGAAGGTGATAGCGATCAGATACTGAGAACGAAGAATTATCTACAATCTACAGGATAGGGTGGCATGGATAGCCGCATCAAACAAGTCTATGGACTGATGACTCAAACAACAATAAGAAGACGACGACCAACAGTGGTTTAACTAAGTATGGACATCCAGTACCATGGTCCGTGGCAAATTTGCCAACTGGGCCTCTCTATCCCTGGCCTCAACATGCAGCCAGCAAATAGAGTTTGATCTTACGTTATGCTATTCAATGTATACCAATATCACTATCACTGGCGAGTATGCACGGGCTGTATTTGCCAGTGCCCTGCGGCCCTGCCACGGTGTAATATACAGTATCAGTTGATGAACAAGCCCCTGCTCTCCCCTAACCTAACATACGTACTGTACACTTGCCATCAAAATGATTACCCTGCACACATTGCCTTGTTCCACGGAGGATATGAGCTACTATCGAATGAGATAACTGGTTTATGTAATACACTTCATCAGAGACGTCGTAAGCAGAACAGGTTTTGAAATAAGCAATTAAAACAAAACTTCAAAATCAAATGTACGGATTTTTTTTTTTTTTTTTTTTTTAGAATTTCGATATTCTCAAAGGTTTACAAAATTTGAAACAAGTTTTGAAAACCAGAGTGTTATACTGTACATATCTTTCTCCATTGCTAGTATACTTTGGTTCAGTAAACACTGAAATAAAGTTTTCTCCTGTTCGTAGATACCGGATGCACTGTTGAATGAAATCAGTGTCATCTGGGGATGTTTAAATGTTTATCATCATCATCATCATCATCATCACAAAAGAATGGAAAATAAGACACAATCGTGAGACAGAGGAACTATATCAAGATGCCAACATTGGCTCTCAATTCCATCTTTATGCAGATGACATGGAAAAGGAGGACTTGAAGGAAACCGTAGATATATTGTTGAACTCCTAACTCATGACTCATGATGGGTATAAAATAACGCCATAAAAATAAACCCCTTAAAATCACAGGGTAACATTATAAGACACCACAGGACAACATCGTCAACAGGAAAGAATGATCTGCCTGATACTACGTATAAAGGTGGTACCATAACATCTTTCAGTAAAATAGTAAAAGATCCTTATTAATGAAAGTCTATCATGGAAGAACATGTATTAATTGTTTGTAAAATGATGCGCAACTGTACACATTCCTAGAAGAGGTTGAAAAATTTACGTGGAAAAAATTAAAAAAAAAACGCTGATACAGTTGTTAGTCATACCTTTGGTCTATTATTGCGATGTGGTGTACAACGGTATAGGTACATATCTTGGTAACAGATTAATGAAGATACACAATGCTTGTATAATATTTATGTTGAAAAACCTGAAGCCTGATGTGAGTATATCACATCACTTTTCTCAGAATGCATGGCTCAATCTGAAGAAAGTAGAGAGTACTTTGGGCTCAATGCTTACTTACAAAACACAGACACGATCTCCTCCATTCCTGAGCACCATACTTACTAAGGTATCTTCCTTTCATAACTTTAATACTTGTTCTCAGAATAACACTATCCTACCTATTCTTCAACATCAATATCTTGTTATGCGGGTTCCATTACTGTTGCTGCTGCAAGGCGCTGGAACACGTTACCTGAAGAAATACGTCAGCTTACATCAAGCGCGTCAATCAAGAGGTAATATAAGAAAAATATTCAATTTATAATAATAATAATAATAATAATAATAATAATAATAATAATAATACATACGGCAAAACAACAGTACTGAAATTACAAACATGCTCTGAATATAAGACCATTCATTGCCGAAGAGCTTCGTGGAAAGGGTTATACCGTTTACGAAGAGGTTCATGGCGTGTTAACAAACGGGAGTACCAGAAAAATCGACATGATAGCCTTTAAACATGACAGCAAGAAATGTTATAAAATCGATCCCACAGTCAGAACAGAACATCACACCGGTCAGCCTGAGGAGGTTAACGCTGGAAAGAGGAATATCTACACACGTACAGTAGAATTACATTACCGGGCGGCTGTGAGCTTGCAACCCGGAGATAGTGGGTTCGATCCCCACTGTCGGCAGCCCTGAAGATGGTTTTCCGTGGTTTCCCACTTTCACACCAGGCAAATGCTGGTGCAGTACCTTAATTACGGCCACGGCCGCTTCCTTCCCACTCTCTACACCTTGCCAATCCTATCATCGCCATAAGACCTATCTGTGTCGGTGCGAGGTAAAGAATATCGTAAAAAATATAATAATGAATAACTCAATTAATTAATTAATTAATGGCGTGTGGCCTGGTGCAGGTCTTTCGAGTTGACACCTTCTAGGTGACCTGCACATCTGTGATGATGAGGCTAAATATGATGAATTCCAATGCTGATGATGGAGCACACCGAAGCGAGGCATCGAAATTAATCAATGCAGGTTAAAATTCTCGACCTGGCCGGGAATCGAACCCGGAACCTTTTGAACCAAAGGTCAGCATGTTGACCATTTAGCCATGGAACCGGACTAGTAATTCATCATAAAATCACACGATATTTTTGATACATTCTCCTTTTTCTAGCCACGTTGAATGGCTCACGCAGAACAAAGCCAGGTTTCTGAGCTCAAGTTGGTGGGTTCGACCCCCCCCCCCCTCATTCCAACGGTATTTAAAGATGCTCGATTCGATAGATATGACAAAAAAAGCAAAGTCATCTCCATGCAGGCCATGAAGGCTCCTGGAGAGGTTTTCACTATCTGTGACCTCGGCACTTGATGGGCTAAAGTGGTTAGCTCTACGCGCGGCCGTCTTTACCCCCAGGAATTAACCTGGTACTCATTTTTGGCTGAGTGACCCCCAGGGTCATGTGCACCTCCGGAATTGGAAATCTCGTTTCTTCTTCCTGACGGGGAATCGAACACACGTCTTTCCGAGTGAACCGAGCACGCCTTTACCGCCCGGCCAGGCAGCTCCTATTCGGTAAATATAGGTGCACGTAAAAGAATTCCTCAGGACAAAATTTCGACATCTCTGCGTCTCAAAACCGTAAGAACTAATTGATCGGGTGTAAATGACAACATTAATATCCCCTGTTTCTTCTTCTTCTTCCTCATTTTCTATAAGTATTTATGAACAAAATGATAAAATTCTCTAGATATAACACATTATTTTCTTCCAATTTTTCTTCAGGATCACTAACTTCTTGTGACTGGGCTGAGTGGCTCAGACGGTTGAGGCGCTGGCCTTCTAACCCCAACTTAGCAGGTCCGATTCTGGCTCAGTCCAGTGGTATTTGAAGGTGCTCAAATTCGTCAGCCTCGTGTCGGTAGATTTACTGGCACGTAAAAGAACTCCTGTGGGTCCAAATTCCGGCACCTCGGCGTCTCCGAAAACCGTAAAATTAGTTGGTGGGACGTAAAGCAAAAAATATTATTACTTCTTGTGAATCACGCTGTATAGTAACAAAGCTATTTCATCGCAGACGATAGTAACAGCAGCCAGAGTCTTTGAGGCTCATAAATAGAGAAGTTTGAAGTAGTCCCTAGACGCCTACCTATACGGCATTTGCATTGGAGAAAAAGAAGAGGAAAAACTGATGAAGATGAAGAAAGACAGCATGAATCTCACTTTACGTCTCGTTGTTATATGTGACACCGTTTCTTTTTAACGGGTGACTTTTATATTGCTCATAACAACTATGAACAGTAAAATGTAGAGTATCCAGGTTAACGGCGCTGAGTTGAGTTCTAAACATTAACATTCGCCGCTATGTTCTTGTTACATTAAAATACAACTTCATTTCCGTAAGTGTGTTGTGCCTGCACAGAGAGGAGAAACGTTTCTAGAGCATTCACAGAAGCTAAGGCAATGCAATGTAAGTCTTTCCGTTAATGGAGCCAAGACACAGCGACATCCTTCCACTTTGCATTTGTGTATGCACCGAATAATACAACAGACACATAAATGGTTCATAGAGATGATTGCAAGAGGAATATTCTGTTCTTTCTTATATTTAAAAGTGCCTTGATCCATATAACGACTTTTCATAACGATTCGATGTTATTGGCCTCACGTTGCACTGACTACTTTTACGGTTTTCGGAGACGCCGAGGTGCCGGAATTTAGTCGCGCAATAGTTTTTTACGTGCCAGTAAATCTATCGATGGTGAGGTTTCCCGTGTTGAGTCAAATTAAGCCGCAGGCTCCACTCCTGGTGGTGCCCTTCCGTCAATTTCTTTAAGTTTCAGCTTTGCAACCATACTTCCCCCGGAACCCAAAAGCTTTGGTTTCCCGGGAGCTGCCCGCCGAGTCATCGGAGGAACTTCGGCGGATCGCTAGCTGGGCTGACGTATATGTACACCTTCAAATACCAACGGAGTAAGCCAGGATCGAACCTGCCAAGTTGGGCTCAGAAGGCAAGCGCCTTTCAACCGTCCTGAGCCACTCAACGCGGCATATTGTAATACACTGAACACCACATCCTAGATTATTAGACAATGTCTACCCGCTAGCAAGTGGGAAGGATTTATGACAGTGATATTCCACTCTTCTTAAAGTAATCAGCATCCCAGTTGCTAATTAGCGTTCAAGAAATACTATAGCCTAATGAAATAAGGAAGAACAACTAAGCACTCCCCTTGAAATGAAGAGGAAAAATATGATTGGTGAAGTAGTTTCGTGTGTGGAATTAAGGATATCAGAATCAACAGTATCTAGAACATATCGTGACTTAATTAGGACAGATAACCTACATGGGTATGATATGTGTGTATATTTTTAATGTGCTAATTGGGGTAAGGATCCAGATGTTCACCAGGAATTGAAGTTGAATACCGAGCTCAATAACTGCAATCGCTTAAGTGCGGCCAGTATGCAGTAGGCGGCAGCCCTAAAGATGGTTTTCCGTGGTTTCCAATTTTCACACCAGGCAAATGCTGGCGATGTACCTTAATTAAGGCCACGGACACTTCCCTCCCATTCCTGGCCCTTTCCTATCCCGTCGCCGCCATAATCAATGAATTACTATCATTATTATTTCTGATGATACATAGTATTTATAGCGCACTATCGTTTGATAAGGGTTGGAACAAATTTGCTACTTGCATTGAAATGTCTCACATGTTGACAATATGAAAGTGATTGAGGTATAAGCGATATTAGTAACACTATTCCTTTTGCAGCCATTCCCTGTTATGAATGGTGTCAGAAGTATTGCTCATACAGTTGACTTGTGTGGTAATTTCTGTAGGATTGATAGAATATGTAACAACATTGTCTTGGTCAGTGGGGAAAGCAAGGGGAAACTACTTCACGCCTCACTTCCCTAGTACACCTCCTTCAGAAACACCTCGTCTGCATATGAACCCTCATTGAGTATGTTGAGGATCCAACCAGCATTCTCGTTGAGGATTCAAACAACCTTCAAACAACAACACTTGCCAACGCAACTGATTATACAATTAGTATATACTGCTTAATAATTTAATTCGTATCACCATCGTACATACATTGACTGACAGAGCAAATGCAACACCAAGAAGGAGTGGTCAGAACTTTATGCCAATTGCAGGGTAGACTGACGTCACTGAGGTATGCTCATGATGTGAAATGCGCCGCTGTGCTGCGCACGTAGCGAACGATAAATGGGACACAGCGTTGGCGAATGGCCCACTTCGTACCGTGATTTCTCAGCCGACAGTCATTGTAGAACGTGTTGTCGTGTGCCACAGGACACGTGTATAGCTAAGAATGCCAGGCCGCCGTCAACGGAGGCATTTCCAGCAGACAGACGACTTTACGAGGGGTATGGTGATCGGGCTGAGAAGGGCAGGTTGGTCGCTTCGTCAAATCGCAGCCGATACCCATAGGGATGTGTCCACGGTGCAGCGCCTGTGGCGAAGATGGTTGGCGCAGGGACATGTGGCACGTGCGAGGGGTCCAGGCGCAGCCCGAGTGACGTCAGCACGCGAGGATCGGCGCATCCGCCGCCAAGCGGTGGCAGCCCCGCACGCCACGTCAACCGCCATTCTTCAGCATGTGCAAGACACCCTGGCTGTTCCAATATCGACCAGAACAATTTCCCGTCGATTGGTTGAAGGAGGCCTGCACTCCCGGCGTCCGCTCAGAAGACTACCATTGACTCCACAGCATAGACGTGCGCGCCTGGCATGGTGCCGGGCTAGAGCGACTTGGATGAGGGAATGGCGGAACGTCGTGTTCTCCGATGAGTCACGCATCTGTTCTGTCAGTGATAGTCACCGCAGACGAGTGTGGCGTCGGCGTGGAGAAAGGTCAAATCCGGCAGTAACTGTGGAGCGCCCTACCGCTAGACAACGCGGCATCATGGTTTGGGGCGCTATTGCGTATGATTCCACGTCACCTCTAGTGCGTATTCAAGGCACGTTAAATGCCCACCGCTACGTGCAGCATGTGCTGCGGCCGGTGGCACTCCCGTACCTTCAGGGGCTGCCCAATGCTCTGTTTCAGCAGGATAATGCCCGCCCACACACTGCTCGCATCTCCCAACAGGCTCTACGAGGTGTACAGATGCTTCCGTGGCCAGCGTACTCTCCGGATCTCTCATCAATCGAACACGTGTGGGATCTCATTGGACGCCGTTTGCAAACTCTGCCCCAGCCTCGTACGGACGACCGACTGTGGCAAATGGTTGACAGAGAATGGAGAACCATCCCTCAGGACACCATCCGCACTCTTATTGACTCTGTACCTCGACGTGTTTCTGCGTGCATCGCCGCTCGCGGTGGTCCTACATCCTACTGAGTCGATGCCGTGCGCATTGTGTAACCTGCATATCGGTTTGAAATAAACATCAATTATTCGTCCGTGCCGTCTCTGTTTTTTCCCCAACTTTCATCCCTTTCGAACCACTCCTTCTTGGTGTTGCATTTGCTCTGTCAATCAGTGTATTTCGAAAAATAGATATATTCTCTTCTTCAGCTGGCATACCGTTTCAATTCACCACATCTATGCCTTGAATAAGAAAAAGAGATCCGCGGGTCAGTCACAAACATTGGCACTTTTTACTTGTTTTTAGATAAAAATTTCAATTCCTCAAGAACAGTTTTAATTTATAACATTCAACACAGCTCAAATATTGGAATGCTGTACTGAGTGAAGAGTACTCTATTTGCACAGTGTGATGGTATTTTAAGATAAAACAATAAATTATCCTCAAGAAAGAAAATGAAGATATGTGTGGCTAGTGGCTTTACGTCGCACCGACAAGGATAGGTCTTACGGCGACAATGGGATAGGAAAGGCCTGTGAATTGGAAGGCAGCGGCCGTGGCCTTAATTAAGGTACAGCCCCAGCATTTGCCTAGTGTGAAAATGGGAAGATATGTTTTAACAACGACAAGCAATAGAACTCTTGAGATTTGAATGTGTTGTTTTAAAGTAGATATTTTATATTTAGGTGTTATGCGTTGTAAATTCGAGCATCCCCTTTTGCATATTGACATGTTTCTTTTATTATCACTGAAGAAGAGAATACGGTAGATCTATTTCTCGAAACATGTAGGAACCGAAAATGGTCGAGTTCATTAAGATCGATCGATCGATCGATCGATCGATCAATCAATCAATCAATCAATCAATCAATCAATCAATCAATCAATCAATCAATCAATCAATCAATCAATCAATTTGTTGTTGTAATACCAAGGATATTTATTTATTTATTTATTTATTTATTTATTTATTTATTTATTTATTTATTTATTTATTTATTTATTTATTTATTTATTTATTTATTTATTTATTTATTTATAGCTTACACGTTGTTCTCTCTTGAGAGACATCCCATTAAATTATATTACACTACTATTCCACAAAGTAATATTAAATTCTAAAACAATAGCATTCATACATATTTTAGGACTTTGCTAAAATAAATAAATAAATAAATAAATAAATAAATAAATAAATAAATAAATAAATAAATAAATAAATAAATAAATATACCATGAATCACACTACTGTAGGAACAAACGTACGCCTTGGAACATCTAAAACACACACATTCTCAACACTAGGAAGTTGTCTTGAGGCATCTAGGAGGTGCTTTACGCCAGGAGCACTTGCAGGAAGTTAGCAAGTTTGAGGTTCTGATATTAATCGGAAGGGAGTTCCACATTCTGGCTCCTGTCACGATAAATGAACGATTATAGGCAGCAGGCGTGCTCTTGGGAATGGGAAGGTTGATACCAGGACGTATAATTATGGTGATGAAAAGGAGAAAGGAAATTAAGTTATGAAGCTAGGTAATGAGAGGTTTCGTCAATTACAGGTTATTAAGAATTCCCAAATCAGTTTACAGAGAAAGGTTAGCGGTAATATGGTGAAATCGAGCTATGAGAGTTACTGTGTCCAAACTCAATTACGAAGAGTACACTCATGTTTCACATAACCTCCGGTGATGCTTTCTGAGCATTCAACCAGTCCCTGTGCTGATGACCTAACAGACACACACTCGCGTCACTGGCTTTACGTTCCACAACTACTATTTTACGGTTTACGGTTTTAGTAAAGCTCTTTGTAACCTATAAAGGGACAACTATGATTAAAAACGTGACTTAAAGATTCAATCCAGTAGATGCATTAAAGCCTGAATGTAATGGAAATGGAACGCAAACGACAATCTTGCCAAAGTTACTAAATACTGTTTAATGTTCCTCTAAAATTATTAGTACACTATCATCAGAGTAGACAATCCATTAAGTTGTCTCTTCTATTTCGGCTGTCAAATCTGGTATGGTCCTCTATGGCTTAACGAAAAGATTGGTGTCATTTCAGTCTCTTTCTTCTTTCTTTCTTTCTTTCTTTCTTAATCTGCTTACCCTCCAGGGTTGGTTTTTCCCTCAGACTCAGCGAGGGATCCCACCTCTACCGCCACAAGGGCAGTGTCCTGGAGCGTGAGACATTGGGTCGGAGGATACAACTGGGGATAATGACCAGTACCTCACCCAGGCGGCCTCACCTGCTATCCTGAACAGGGGCCTTGCTGACGGATAGGAAGAGTGGAAGGGATAGACAAGGAAGATGGAAGGAAGCGGCCGTGGCCTTAAGTTAGATACCATCGCGGCATTTGCCTGGAGGAGAAGTGGGAAACCACGGAAAACCACTTCCAGGATGGCTGAGGTGGAAATCGAACCCACCTCTACTCAGTTGACCTCCAGAGGCTGAGTGGACCCCGTTCCAGCCCTCGTACCACATTTCAAATTTCGTGGTGGAGCCGGGAATCGAACCCGGGCCTCCTGGGGTGGCAGCTACTCACGCTAACAACTACACCACAGAGGCGGACCATTTCAGTCTCATAGAGTGAAATTAAATATGAAAAGTGAGAAAACATCATGAAACAAAATAAAAATCCTGTACCGGTATATATTTCTTGGTTGGAGAAACACGCCATTTCAAAAGTAAATGCCCCGCACGTTGCAACAACAAATAAAGTGGAAGTATCCTTAGAGCGATAAAATTTATTACTACTACGTCTTCGATCAACATGCCAACGTGAGTGGCTGAGACGGTTAAGGCGCTGGTCTTCTGACCCCAACTTGGCAGGTTCGATCCTGGCTCATTCCGGTGGTATTTGAAGGTGCTCAAATACGTCAACTTCGTGTCGGTAGGTTTACTGGTACATAAAAGAACTCGCGCGGGACTAAATTTCGGCACCTCGGCGTTTTCGAAAACCAAACAAAGTAGTTAGTGGAACGTAAAGTAAATAACATTTATTTTTATTATAACATGCCAACGAATATCATGATTACTATATTCTGACAGATCGAATTTAGCTTAGCATTTTAGTGTAGTTTAATGTCACTTACCTCAGATAGTTTTTTGGCGAAAATGAGATATGAAAGGGTTCGGACATGGAAGGAAACGTCCATGGCCTTAAGGTCTGACCCCAGCCTCTACCTCGTGTGAAAAAGGGAAATGATGGAAAAATAATATTCAAGACTACCGACGATTTGGTATGACTGATACTTCAGTTATTCTGGCAGGATTAGGGCCAAACGGCTTTCTCTCACAGCTAACTACGAGGGATGGGGAGAGCAGTAATGTGTCAAACTCCGGGTGGAATGGATGTGACGAGGCAAAATCAGCCTGAGAAGTGGTACACCTGCCATGCTTACCGGACTTGTCATCGTGCGATTTTGATCTAATTCCCAAAGTGAAAGAACCATTGCCTGGGAAATGGTTCCAGACACCAGCAGACATTGCCAACGCTGTGAAACATGAGACTGCAAAATTCGCACATTATGAGGCGACCTGGTATCCGACTTCTCCGCATCACTGACAACTACTTGTGGACAATCTAGCGGACTACTTTGATGGTTTAACGTAAGGGTTACTATACTCTCTAAGAATAAGCATTATGTAGCACAAGGATTTCCTGCCTGACAGTTTCGCCGCTTTGTATCCTGTACCTGGCAGGACCGTTATAACCTCCTCCCCCTTGAAAATTTTACGAAAATACAATAAACAGAAACTGATAAACAATAAAATAAACAAACATTCAGAGACATAATTGTAGAACCAACAGATATGTTGAATATTTTTTAAGAAGCCTCGAAAGTTGGATTTTAGATTATAAACTGAACATGCCGTTAGATATAAAACTGTTGATCTTGATCGTATTGTTCGTGTTCTGTATTTTAATGTAAGATTTTGTAGTGCACGGCAATCTGAATATCAACACAAATCAATTGTATCAGTGTCCTTGTAATGACACTCATGCATGCGCGCAGCACTGAAGCACAAGCACTTTATTGTGTTCTACCATCATTTTCTAAATATAGATCCCTGGGACAGTAAGAGGCCTATGTTCAAGAATGGGCGCCAACAGGTAAGAGAAGAGGAAGAAGAAGGTAACAAAAAAGTGTAAATTGAGATGACAAACGCACAATTCGTAGTCATAATTAATTTACACATAGAATAAAACATTGAAACAGATATTAAACTCAATGCGTTTAACCGTGTACTATCTGTAAACAATTCTTTACTTTTACAGGCGTTTCCACTTATCAACAGCTGCCTATTCTCAGATGCCAAATACTCCCTTGGAGAAGATTTTATCTTCGATTGGTGCTCTGAAGCCGGCCTTAAGCGCCGTGCAGATTTAACAACACTGCCTCGCGAAGTCAATTTAAATTCGGCCGCGAAGCGATCTGATTGGCTAACTTCTGCAGCTGATAAATTGGCAACGGCACGAGATATGGCATTATTTTCTTCAAATTATTTATCAGCATGACCAACCCTCTAACGCTCGTATACCCGGTTCACGTTATTTCCGACCAACCTGTACATCAGCGAACATGTTGATGGCGGCAGATTATTATTTGAGCTGAGAGTGCAGAAACGCCATTGTTGGTGTAAATGGATGGTGCTGCAATCAGGCGGGGAAACAATTCAACAAGACTTAGTTTGGTTTCCGCTGATTCATAATCACTCTGTGTGTGTGTGTGTGTGTGTGTTTGCTTTACTAAGGTCAGTTTGAAGCGGAGTTCAACCAATCAGAGAAAACTGCTAATTTAAAAAGTGATAGAATTAATTACAGTACGGTAAAATGTAATTTTCCGTAATCCTTTGAGTTTTCTCTCCTCCCAGTTTCTTAACAACTTCCTTTTCGGTAAGCACATTTCGTCCTCAATCATACTGTAGGGTAGTATTCGGTACACAAAGTTCTGAACACACGAAAAACACATTTGTTTTTCAAATTTACGCTGAGGATACACATATTGCTTCGCATTCGACGCTAGACAAATGGATTTAGAAGTTCCTGTGCCCTGTGTGTATTAAAAAACCTCTATCATTTTTAGTAGAATAGCGCAGTACACGGGCTAGCTTCCTGTACTAGTGACTGCCTCAATTACGATTCAAATGAAAACACACAGTAGCTTAACGTCGATAAACAAAGATAGCGACACAAGACGCTCTAAACGACAGTATTAGCTCACTCATACTCCCATTTTCTTTCTTGTTCAAAGCAGTCAGTGCAGTTATGTAAAACAGCATATAAATAGCGTTTCGTAACATCGCCTTAAGGGAACGAGCTTTACACAAAGGTAATTATAATAATCTTCAAAATCTTTTAAAGGAATTTGGTTACCACGAGTGGGCACTTTTCTCTTGGCTGTAGATTATCGTGATATTCACCCATACATCAGGGGAAATATATTTAACCAACGCCATAATCAAGGAAAGGGTGTATGAATCAAATTCCACTTGGCTTACATTAATGTCACATAAAAGTTATGGCTTTCGCTTGTGGAGTGTGTAATGGCCACTAAAACCCTCTCCCCTGGGCTTAGCTAGGTAACATTATATACGACACGCAGGGTTCCCGTCCTACCTGTTTCTGACAGGAACACCGCCCCGGAAATCCTGGTTCGGCAAGTGAAATGACGTTTGACTCATCAACCCGAAAACCGTTCATCATGAGAGAATTAAAGTTCAGTATCTTAAAGGAAGAAAGCTACGTTCCATAGAGATTTCGTGTCACATACGGTAGTAGTACTAAATGTTTCCACTAGGAAACTAGATATTTATTAAAAACTACAGAGTATAGTTCCATAGTAACTGAAAAAAATTCAAGTAGGAGCAATTAAGTGGTACATGGTTTGCTCACCTTAGTCATTAAACCACGGAGGCAGTCGAAAAACCTATTAAACTAATAATATTACAATAACGAATAATCCACTTGTTCATGTAATATAACTTGACAATATATTGCATTACTTCTATCTGCTATAATTAAATGTATATTAAGTTATTTATAGGTTTTACATTCAATTTGAGGGGGCCCGCATTTTCATTTTGGCAGGTGGGCTTGTGTCATATTCGCTGCGCCCGCCCCTACCCGGCGCTTGCCGGGGTATTTTATTGAATGTTTACATTTAGGATTTGTTTACCTATTAATTATGTGTGAAGCGCATTTCCGTATTGTGACCCCCCACAAAATTTTATTTTAGGATTTCTATTACCTGTCTGAAGTGAATATCTGTAGATTTCTTTATCGTCAAGTTCATTGATATTTTAAGAATTCTTTTGTACATTTAGAGTTATTCTTGTGTGTTTAATTTTAAGTTTTAGTTAGAGACTATTCAGTTTCGCATTAAACGTTGTCCCTGTGGCAGCCGAGACGAATTGGAAAGTAGTTGATCCTTTCAATTAAAAGTTATGACTGCATGTATTTGCGCGTTGCTCTGGAGATATTGTGCACAGGATTTCAACAGTCACTGTGACTGTCAACAATCAGCTTAGCGACTCCGAAAACTGTGGAATCTACACTTACTTCGGTCAGTTTGGACATTTTCTTTTTCACACCTTCTGAGCCCCCATGGTGATGGAGGCTGAACTTGGACTTAAGGTATTCATCTCAGCGACCCCGAAAACCATGGATTCAATAACACAGGTATATTTCCACTATTTTAACATGTCAACACCCTCCCCGTTGGTGTGCTCGCGCTGTCTTAACCTGGAGTATTTTTTTCCACATAACAAGTCATATGTGTACAAAGTTTGATTGAGTGCTATGTTGGATCATACACAAACATATCCATACTCTCGGTCATTTTGGACGTTCCTTGTCATCTATTCTCAACCTCCATGCCGATAGCGCCTGGACCTGGACTTAAACGACATCCAGATTGTCGCTATTAACCTCAATGACCCATAAAACTATAGATTGGACAACAGTTCCGATTTTTTATGTGTCACGCCCTCCCCGCTCGTCAGATGGCATTAGGCCTGATGCTGATGGGATTATCAAAAAATTGCTATTGTACAAGAACTAAGTCTCAGTTATAATAATTTATTCCATACCAACACAGGAAATTATACAAACAAAATTAAATAAAAAAACTGTTCAAATAAATTTTTATAAACATAAAACTGCACAAGAGATAAGCCTATTAACTCGTATTAACTCAACGCAAGGAGAGCTCGTTCTAAACTGGCTTGACGGATTGTTACTACACAAACTTCTTATTGGCATTATACACTACTGTCGAGCAAATGTGTGAGAACAGTTAAATGTTCTGCAGTATGCATAATACGATCTCAGGTGTACTACACAACGAAAAAGTATCATTTCCAACTATAATACCAAATTTTGGTATCACTTTTCACTGCTGCAATTATTTTTATAAACAATTTGGTGCAGGTATTTTCTGAGGAGTGTGTCGCGGTGTTTCCAGAGCTGTGCTGCGTTACACTCAACACAATGAACTGCTCGAAGCAACCAAGTGGGAATTCCTCTAGGTACAAACTGGAAAAGAACAAACTATTTCGACTGATTCTACAAAATCGCTCTGACCATTTCCGTGCAGAGTGACAGTAGGCTAGATACATATGGAAAGATTTAAATTAAAACAGACCGAGCTCGATAGCTGCAGTCGCTTAATTGCGGCCAGTATCCAGTATTCGGGAGATAGTAGGTTCGAACCCCACTATCGGCAGCCCTGAAGATGGTATTCCGTGGTTTCCCATTTTCACACCAGGCAAATGCTGGGGCTGTACCTTAGTTAAGGCCACGGCCGCTTCCTTCCCACTCCTAGCCCTATCCTGTCCCATCGTCGCCATAAGACCTATCTGAGTCGGTGCGACGTAAAGCAACTAGCAAAAAAAAAAAAAAAAAAATTAAAACAGCTTTGGCAAATCCGTCCACCCGTCTGTTCTACAGGACCAATTTGTTTTATTTTTGTACTATTATCTCTGGAATGACCCGCCGGTGAATTATGAGACACTAATAGGTCTCTAAGTTGAGCCAACTTTGAGTAAACATAAAATTAAATCATTAACTGATCACTCCAATAATTGCAGGCGAAGATTTGCCTTAACCCGCAATACATTCTGTACTGTGTAGGTTGCTAAGCGACTAACACTTTCATTAATATTTTCATATATATGTGATTTTCATCCTCAGTAATGTCATTGCAAGCAGCCATGAATGATTACTACCTGTCAAGCTAGATATTATACACTTTCTCGGGTCACGGAAGATACTGCTAGATACTCTATAACCTTTCTCAGCATCCAAATATATTCAATGGATAGCATAGCATTTTGATGACTTAATGCTGCTAAGGGAAAAAAAGTCTACGTACAAACAGACGTTATCATGACATACGCCTTAGACATTATTTGGGAATATCTATCCATGAATAACCTAGCTACACTAGAAAGAGTGAAGGCCATGTATCTTAATAAAGTTCTCTGCTTAGCGAAAACGCTCCTTCGAAACTAACCTATGAGCTCACAAGACAACCGTTCTATACAGAAGAACTGCGATTAAAAATACCATTGCCTCCGACGACAAAATACTAGGCTTTTTTTTTTTTTTTTTTTTTGCTAGTTGCTTTACGTCGCACCGACACAGATAGGTCTTATGGCGACGATGGGACAGGGAAGGGCTAGGAGTGGGAAGGAAGCGGCCGTGGCCTTAATTAAGGTGTAGCCACCAGCATTTGCCTGGTGTGAAAATGGGAAACCACGGAAAACCATTTTCAGGGCTGCCGACAGTGGGGTTCGAACCTACTATCTCCCGAATACTGGATACTGGCCGCACTTAAGCGACTGCAGCTATTGAGCTCGGTTTAAATTAATTTCGTGTGGCTATTTCTAGCCGAGTGCAGCCCTTGTAAGGCAGACCCTCCGATGAGGGTGGGCGGCATCTGCCATGTGTAGGTAACTGCGTGTTATTGTGGTGGAGGATAGTGTTATGTGTGGTGTGTGAGTTGCAGGGATGTTGGGGACAGCACAAACACCCAGCCCCCGGGCCATAGGAATTAACCAATTACGGTTAAAATCCCCGACCCAGCCGGGAATCGAACCCGGGGCCCTCTGAACCGAAGGCCAGGACGCTGACCATTCAGCCAACGAGTATTGAGCTCGGTAATACTAGGCTTTAAATCAAGAACTGCAGGATAAAAGAAGCGAATATATCAATAGATTTTTATTGAACAGACGACATGATGACACCAGAATGGATTAATTCTGACTACGAACTGTGGCACACCATAACGCGTTTCTTATTAAATGTTCATAAAAACAATGAACATGGCAGGGAAAACAATATGACTACAAGACGCGTATCAAGACGAGTTATCTGATCTATTTACAACGAATGCTGCAAAGCAGCACTGGACCTCTAGTAAGTATTTTTACATTTTTTTTTCGCGGGGCTCCTGAAAGGTCCGGACTCGCCTGCATTGCAGGCCCTAACGTTACGCCCCTGGAACCGGTATTAGAGCTAGTTGACCATAAAATTAAGTCATCTCAAAAGTTAAAAACAATTACCCCCCCCCCCCCTCCTACTTAATTTCTATAACATTGTGCACCTCACTATTCCCAACTAACTTGTAAGGTGTGACGTAATTGGTAATAGGGTACAGTATCCCCACAGAGCATCAAATAGAGACATAAGCTATTCATTCACCATGCATGACGTACCTATCAGATTTGTCTCCTCTAGCTGGTAATATTTCGTCCTGTATCTCGTAATAACATATTGTGCTACAGGCACTTTGTATTACAGCTATTATTTTCATGGCACGCTTAACATAGTAGCTACGTCATTCTTGCGGTAGAATTGGGCAGAGCAATATTTGACTGTGAGCGATGGAAAAGCAACAACGACTTGTCTATGCTGCTGTTGTCATTGTTTACCCACAATGCGGTTAGTGCTCCTGTCTGTCATATCCCGTGCGGTAGGAACTGAACCTCGGACCAGGCAGAGCACAACCTGTGATTGATCACAGTGCTACAGCTCCAAATAACATGAATAATGGACCGTGAGTAATTAAAGTCCATCCACTCACCACTACGGTTCTGGTGAAAAATAACGCTACAGTGTGATTTTTGTACGTATTATATGCATGTACATTTATTTACAATTCATAACAGTTTTTTAATTATTATATGAAAAACTTATAATTTATTCATTCGTTCCTCTCCTCATGAGCAGACTACTTTCGTCTTAATCGTTCTTAGCAAAATATGAAGTGGTGTATGACTTTTAGTGCCGGGAGTGTCCGAGGACATGTTCGGCTCGCCAAGTGCAGGTCTTTTGATTTGACACCCGCGGGCGACCTGCGCGTCGTGATGAGGATGAAATGATTATGAAGACGACGCATACATCGAGCCTCCGTGCTAGCGGGAATAATCCAATGAAGGTTAAAATTCACGAACCTGCCAAAAATCGAACCCAGGACCCCTGTGACCAAAGGCCAGCACGCTAAATATTTAGCCATGGGTAGCTGTTAGTGAGTGTGATCTTGCACTGGCAATCAGCACCCCACGCTCCCACGCTCCGTACCTCTTTGCTTGAAGGAATTAAATAATAATAATAATAATAATAATAATAATAACAATAATAATAATTTATATTCCACCAGTGGAGCGGTGCTATAATGTCGGCATCCGGGTCCCAAGATTACAGAGAAATTCGGCAGAGGTAGTCAGATTTTTCAAGGGTGGAAAGTAGTCAGTTTGACACTCCATGTCGTAACGATGTCGGCAGTACAAGATTTCTGCTGATACATCTGGTGTTTATCCGACAAAACTGATTAAAATAATAATGTAATTTACTTTACTTCCAACTACGTTACTAGTTTGAACATTGATTACAACTCATCCATAGATCGCCCAACAAATATTCGGTAAAAGGGATGAAGATGTTTGTTGTTTAAAGGGGCCTACCAACTAGGCCATCGGCCCCAGTGTAAAAGGGAACTCGAAACTGACGCGCAGGCAGCCTAAATGACGTCTTATTTTTTTCAAGTTGCTTTACGTCGCACAGACACAGACAGGTCTTATGGCGACGATGGGAGAGAAAAGGCCTAAGAGTTGGAAGGAAGCGGCCGTGGCCTGAATTTAGGTACAGCCGCAGCATTTGCCTGGTGTGAAAGTGGGAAACCATGGAAAACCACCTTCAGGAGGATACGAACCCAGTATCTCCCGAATATTGAATACTGGCCACACACAAGCGAATGCACCTACCGAGCTCGGTAACGTCAAATTACAATGTCTAAATATTATTATTATTATTATTATTATTATTATTATTATTATTATTATTATTATTATAGTTATGTTACTATCAGTATTATTATTACTATTAACGAGCGGAATGGTGCGTGTTAATGCACAACGGCTATGGAGCCAGCCAAGCACTGCATTCGGGAGGTGAGTGGGTTCGAAGCCTACTGTTTGGTGTTCCCAGAATTGTTTTCTGCGGATTATTAATAATTTCGTTTCAATCACCTATGGGTTGCGATTATACAACTTCCATAATTTTCTCAAGTTCTCTGCCCCTCTCTCTTTCCTCTTTCGCCGGTTCATCCTGGTCATCCGTATCTCTCCGGAGATAGGTGGTTTGTGAGCTACCGATACCGGTGCGTCCACGGCCACAGACTGTTTGTTTTCGTGCTTATCGATGGGGAGAATGTGTTCTCTTACCCCAGAATGGAAAGAATGACTGATTTAATTTTTACAGAAAGAGAGTACTTTTCATTAAACAGTATGATGGTTAACATTGCATTAATCTTAACACTAAACAGTATGATGGTTAACATTGCATTAATCTTAAAACCAATAGCTGGTACCAGCTGGAAGGCAACAGAAGTCAGGATGTACGTGGTTCCAAATCTTTCCGATATATATAGCTATCTGCGAACGTCATCATGGCGATGAGACAGTAACTTCGCTGACAGAAACCAATTTTTCTTTTAAAATATGCAGAAGTCGGAACCGTGAGAGGTTCATAGTATATTTCTTGTAAGGAAGCATAGAAATCTATAACTGGCACCAATTTCAGTTGTTGAATCCTTCTCGTTTTTTACATGGCTCTGAATGACAGGCAGAATTAAGGATTTTGTATATATAACAGCTGATGTGCCTGCTTCACTACGGAATTCTACATCGTATGCGGAATTATAGGTTAAGTAGTGCACACGTTGTGAGTAAGATTGTATTAAATTGCATAGCTTTTAACGTTACCCTAGAAACGCGACGGGGAAGTCACCAAACGTCTTTTGTTATGTGAAGATTGCGTTAGGGAATTTTCATTGTAATGGTAGGCCCTCTTGCTTACCATTAGTCACAATCAAGTTGTGGCACACTCCCTCCACCTGCCTCTTTACATCCTCAGAAACACTGTCTTAGTGGCTTTCCCAACTGAAATCAACATAGGTCATTACAATGATGTTAGTAGGAATGTCGCGATGAAAAGCATTTCTATCATATGAAATACTCGATCAAATAAAAAACCACACATTTTCTCACTTCTAACGAACAGTACTACGCTGCTGATCTAACAGTCCAAAGTTCCCGAAATTAAATAGGCCGCAGACAGCCGTGAGCCGTTAACACTCTTTTATTTTCGCGGGGGAAGGGGTGAGGGCGGGGAGCAAATTTTGGAGAGTCCCAGGGCAAAATTATGCCCTTTTTCGCATTTGTTGCCTAGGAGTACCCAAAGAGTCGAAAAATCTCAATTCACTACACTGGTGTTGGGGGGGGGGGGGGGGGAGAACTACCTAACTTGGAGGCAAATTTTTCCTCCAAGCCAGAGGAGATACCCCCTGTTTGCTGCTCATTTGGAATAAAATGAATATAGAATTTAATAAAAGTGAAGAGGAAGAAGCTTTTCTTAAGAAACGGCTCTTTTTAGTGCTGAATTTGATTTATTTAGTGAACTGTGGTGTTATAATTTGGAATAGGCTAAAATTGTAATTCTAGACCATGTCATAAGCGAGCCTCTGCCGTTATTCCGTTAAGTGCGCACGCTGATCATTCCAATCAGCACGTCAGAGTATGGATCAAATAGCTGGAATACTAAGATGAACCAGTGTACTACGTACCAGCAGTATCAGAAAATGTATGAACCAGTGGAATGGCATGCTAAAGAAGAAAGTTATCTAACTCCCCAGCTATTTCCTGCCAATATTCAGACAGGCTGTTATAATCGGTACGTAGCAGTATTCCCATCTATCGGAGATGAGTGGCAGCATAACAAACAGTGAACACAAAAACAATGTCAATGTGATGTTATTGTTGATCAATTTCATGAGCTTTCGATATTTTAGGTCTTCACATTTAGTTTTCTTCCGACTCTGAAATACCACTCTTATCATAGTCGGTACGGCAAAACTAAATAAAACATAAATGATGGGATTCTCTGTAACTTTTGTTATGTAGTACCTGTACGTTTCGATAGGACCAATAAAATAGGTATTTACAAACTGAATTTTAGGCGCCTTCCCCTAAACTACCATTTCATCAAGGGTGAATAAGATTGTTCAGAAATTAGACTGTCCTCTCTTATTCTTATTCCCCGACTCTATATACCGATTTTCATTAAATTCTGTTCACCCATTTTCTCCTGGCTCGGCGTTGATAATGATATGGTCTTAGCAACAAAAATACAAATTCGTGAATATCTTTGTTAACATAGCCGTGCGGTTAGGGTCGCGCTGCTGTGAGCTTGCATTCGGGAGACAGTCGGTTCGAACCCCACTGTCGGCAGCCCTGAAGATGGTTTCCCATTTTCACAGCAGGCAAATGCTGGGGCTGTACCATAATTAAGGCCACGACCGCTTCCTTCCCACTCCTAGGTCTTTCCTGTCCCATCGTCGCTATAAGACCTATTTGTGTCGGTGCGACGTGAAGCAAATAGCAAAAAAAAAAAAAAAATGTATAAGACATAAATGATCAGAAATTTAATTCTATATAACTTTAGTTATGGAGCAATTATCAATAGGACCACTAATAACAAATATTTGAGAATTACATTTTAGGCCTTCTCCTAAAATACCATTTCACTCGGCGTGAATAAAATTATTTATATCCTAGATTGTAGTGCATCATTCCCGGACTTTACATACCGATTTTCATTACATTTTGTTCAGCCGTTTACTCGTGATGGGCGTACAGACAGACAGACAGACAGACAGACAGACAGACAGACAGACAGACAGACAGACAGACAGACAGACAGACAGACAGACAGACAGACAGACAGACAGACAGACAGACAGACAGACAGACAGACAGACAGACAGACAGACAGACAGACAATACGGAAAAGTAAAATGTGCATTTCCTTGTAATTGTGGACACGCCCGATACAGAAATACCATTCTTTTTTAAATTCTGAGCAATGTACAAACAAAACTCTTATTTCTTATATATATATTTATTAACTTTTTCGTCGCACCGACACAGGTAGGTCTTATGGCGACGATGAGATTGGAAGGGGATAAGAATAGGATGAAAGCGACGGAGACCTTAATTGTTTGCCTGGCGTGAAAATGGGAAACCACGGAAAAACCGTCTTCAGGGCTGCCGACAGTGGGGTTCGAACCCACTATCCCCCAAATGCAAGCTCACTGCTGCACGATCTAATCGCACGGCCAACTTGCTCGGTATATCACTGATGGCTTTTTAGTAACCCCATTTATGTAAACAAGCTCAAAGAAAGCTACAAGAATCACCCAATAAAACTGCAAACATGTGAAAGAACCACATTGCCACAATGCACTGTAAAAAGTGTACCCTTCTTCAACGACAGAGTAATCATCTGTAAAAGTAAACTTTTCACATAATAATGTTATTGGATTTAGGTCCCACTAACTACTTGTACGGTTTTCGGAGACGCCGAGTTGTCGGAATTTAGTCCCGCAGGAGTTCTTTTACGTGCCATTAAATTACCGACACGAGGCTGACGTATTTGAGCACCTTCAAATTCCACCGGACTGAGCCAGGATCAAACGTGCCAAGTTGGGGTCATATTGCCAACGCCTCAGCCGTCTGAGCTTCTAAACCCGGCAATAGTGACCTTGAGTCTGGTAACTTGCACATTACCGTAACTCGAGAAAAAAGTCTGAGACACTCAACCCGGCAGTAGTGACCTTGAGTTTGGTAACTCGCACATTACCGTAGCTCGAGAAAAAAGTCTGAGACACTCAACCCGGCGATAGTGACCTTGAGTCGGGTAACTTGCACATTACCGTAACTCGAGAAAAAAGTCTGAGACACTCAACCCGGCAATAGTGACCTTGAGTCTGGTCACTTGCACATTACCGTAACTCGAGAAAAAAGTCTGAGACACTCAACCCGGCAATAGTGACCTTGAGTTTGGTAACTCGCACATTACCGTAGCTCGAGAAAAAGTCTGAGACACTCAACCCGGCAATAGTGACCTTGAGTTTGGTAACTCGCACATTACCGCAGCTCGAGAAAAAAGTCTGAGACACTCAACCCGGCAATAGTGACCTTGAGTCGGGTAACTTGCTTATTACCGTAGCTCGAGAAAAAAAAGTATCGAGGATGAATATATAATGAATATATTTGAGAAGAGGTGAAAATATTGCATCAGAATATAGTGACGCCTGCAGACTGGTGACCCAAACAACAAGGACAAGCTCAGGCAGGAGAGAAGATTCTTGGTGTTAACACCACCACATTTTAGAGGAACGCATGAAGTTTGTACAGCAGCTCGTGACCCGCAGAGCGCGTGCGGTGGGAAATGAACCTCGGTTCAGACTCGCTGCGACCAGAGTCTATGAATAATTCAGCGTGTTTAATTAAAGTCTGTCCCCACCACAGTCGTTTCGTTGGACAATGAAGGCATATTGCAGCTCTACAGAGGAAAATGTACGCATCTGCCAACAGACTGCGACACGCAATTTCTTCATCTGCTACCTCCTTCGAACTAAAGCCTTGTATTCCTTCTGATCTGAAATTAAATATCTTACATGATGAAATAGATCCCTTGTAATTTTTAATAAATATCTGGAGTCATCGACGGTTTCTCTTCTTTTGCTTCCAAAAGTAGCTGAAGAGTGCGCAGTCTACTGAGTAGTTAGTGCAAGAGGAGCACTAATCAGAAATGACCAGGTTGGATTCACGGCTATGAAACTCTAACGTGAAACGACCTCTGTGCAGCTCGTGGAGTGCCAGTTTGTATTTATCTGTGTGATCTAATGCCAACAATACGCTACGCCCTTAGCGTCGGAACGTAATAGTCAACATGCGCCATAGCACAGCCTAGCTCCTATACTGTCGTTTTTTTTTTCATAAGATGTAACAGAAGATGTAGTTGTTAACATAAGAAATGATCTTTACTGGCGTAATCATATTAATGGGGTTGTTAAGAAAGGTTACAGATCTCTTCACATGGTTAAGGGAGTATTTAGACATTGTAATAAGAATGTAAAGGAGAGGACGTGTAAATGTATGGCACTTGATACGAGAACTGGGAAATATTCAAAGGAAATCAGCACGATTTGTTCTTGGTGATTTCCGACAAAGGAGTAATGTTACGAAAATATTCCAAACTATGGGCTGTGAAGATTTGGGAGCAAGAAGATAAGATGCTCGACTATGGGGTATGTTTCGAGCTGTCAGTGGTGAGATGGCGTGGAAAGAAATAAGTAGAATAATAATATTGACTGGAGCTCTTAAAAGTAAGAAACATCATAATGAAGTCCGGCTCCATGGCTAAATGGTTAGCGTGCTGGCCTTTGGTCACAAGGGTCCTGGGTTCGATTCCCGGCAGGGTCGGGAATTTTAACCATAATTGGTTAATTTCGCTGGCACTGGGGCTGGGTGTATGTGACGTCTTCATCATCATTTCATCCTCATCACGACGCGCAGGTCACCTACGGGTGTCAAATCGAAAGACCTGCACCTGGTGAGCCGAACATGTCCTCGGACACTCCCGGCACTAAAAGCCATACGCCATTTCATTTTTTCATCATAATGAAAATCCACAGCCTGTTTCCAGTCATTTGACCGGGTCAGGAGTGGAATGAATGAAGCCCCCTTCTAGCGGCGAGGATGTGAATTGTGCCGGCTGCCGAGGCCTGTCGCACTCCTCTGGGGCAATGATTAATGAATGATTAATGAAATGAAATGAGAGTGGAGAGTGTTGCTGGAATGGAAGATGACAGGAAAACCGGAGTGCCCGGAGAAAAAAACTGTCCCGCCTCCGCTTTGTCCAACACAAATCTCACATGGAGTGCCTAGAGTTGAACCACGAAACCCAGCGGTGAGAGGCCGGCGCGCTGCCGCCTGAGCCACGGAGGCTTCTAAGAAAGATCATAATATGAAGATAAAATTGGAATTCGAGTGGACAGATTACGGCAAATAGTCATTTACAAAACGAGGAGTAAGGGACTGGAATACATTGTCAAGGGAATTGTTCTATAAATTTCCAGGTTCTTTGAAAATATTTAAGAAAAGAGAACCTGCCACCTAGGCGACAGCCCTAAGTGCAGATTATTGATAACTGACTGAAGAAAAGGATCCGGGCGATATTTGACAGTGCGTGTGTGTTGTTGTTGTTGTTGTTATTGTTGTTGCTGCTGTTGTTGACATAATAGAACACCCGACGAAGTACAGACAGGTACTTCGCGTACTACGTGATGGTCGCTTGAGGTCATAATTTCAAGGCTGTCCTTTCTTACTTCATAAGCGCAGTCTCGTACTTTAAGTGTGAAAAGAAATAGATGTCAAGAAGATAAGGGTAACATTCAAGATTGTTAGTTTTTACCTTTCAAAGGTAGATAAAACATCGTTCGCGGTGTAATATTTGATGAATAGTTTGTTCAACTTAGAAGCGTGACACGGTGTCAGGCCATTCCAAGTGGGCACATGGCTTCCCCCTACTCCCAGGCCTGACAGCGAGCCTCGACAGAGAGAGAGAGAGAGAGAGAGAGAGAGAAGGAAGGAGGACTGAAGTGTACGGACAGCACATTTTACGAGACACATGGTAAAGAGAATTAAGAATTCCAAATATCAGCCTTTAAAATGTATACAACAAAATACATCTTTTTTTATTTGCATTTTAAACAACGCCTGACAATGTAATCTTTGATTTCACCAACTTGTTAATGCCAGGGAAAAATTGTTAAGCAGGTTGAGTGAATAACCCTGCTTCCAACGCAACATTGGACAAATATGGCCTAGTTTACTTTTATTCAGGTTCATGATTGAGAAGTCCTGTCCCGGGTTCATTCCCGATCGGGTCGGAGATTTTAACCTTAATTGGTTAATTCATCTGCCTCGGGGGCTGGGTGTTTGCGATGTCTTGAAGAACATATTTTTATTTACAATTTGTTTTACGTCGCAGCGACACAGGTTAAGATACAGCCCTCCACCATTTGCCTGCTGGGAAAATGAGAAACCACAGAAATCCATCTTCAGGACTGCCGACAGTAGGGTTCAAACCCACTATCTCATGAATACCGGATATTGGCCACACCTAAGCGACTGCAGCTGTATACAAGCTGCTTGACAATCGGTTTAACAACCGAAGATAGATCAGCGTATTATATTTCAGCCCGTAAATTGCAAACGGACGATGACTTTAACTACGTTACCATAAACTTCGTCGTTTTCTTCAGCAAAAATTCAAACATCCTCCCAAACTTGAGGTAAGGTTTTATTTAACTTTAGAATTGACCTTCGCCCTCCATACTTGCACACCGTATATTTTAGGAGGGAAACTACATGCTGCCTCCTTTCCTTTATTGATGTTAGAGGGCCAGTTTCTGCTTTCAACTTATCGTACATTGCCTTTTGGCTGGAGACCGCCATACCCCCTACACCCCACCCCCACTTCCCCAACCCCAGCTTTCCTCAAAGCTAGAGCAGGTAAACACAGATACAAGAGAGCAATTTCTTTTAAAACTCAGAACAGCTTATAAAAGGTCTGCATCCAACGTTCGGTTTTTCACTCAAGCAGAAACAATATGTTCGCCTTACAAAAGCCTGGGTAGCCTATATATATTATTCCCTGTGCATAGCTAGAGGCATGCAACTAGACCAATCGTGCTCGAAATGCGGGCCGCATCCCATCAGGAGCAGCATTGGGGAGGGAGAAACGCGTACCTTAAGCTTTGGAATGTATTAATTCTCTAGCTGTGTATGTACCCGAACCTATGCATCAACGTACAGCTTATTTACAGGGAAGTTGTGTCGGTCTGTCCTAGTAACGTTAAATTACGAAAATTTATATTCCATCAGATCTGCATCTAATGCAGACAGAGACCTGGAAATTAATAATCTCCTCTTGCCTCAAGTCTCTAGTACAGGGATGGTGAACCTATGACATGCATGCCACTAGGTGACACGTTAACACGACTTTGTGGCACGTCAGACAACATACTAAAATATTTTAATGCTTTTATCATGTAATTAATAGGTCGAAAATCTAGCAACATAGCATATTTTAACATTTATGTTTTAATAAAGAAGTATACCTCAATTAATTCTATGGTCATATTGTTTGCAAATTTTATTAGATTAAAGCAAAAAATATACCGTATTCTTAAAAATCTGATTTAAGTGTAATTTTCAAGCGATGCTAGCAAACTAAAAACATGAGCAATTCATAATAATAATAATAATAATAATAATAATAATAATAATAATAATAATAATAATAATAATAATAATAATAATAATAATAATAGTACTAATTCCATTGTTTTACGTCCCACTAACTATCTTTCTGACGATTTTCGGATACACCAAGATGCTGGAATTTTGTCCCGCAGGAGTTCTTTTATGTGCTAGTAAATCTACCGACACGAGGTTGACCGTCCTACGCCAGGATCGAACCTGCCAAATTGGCGTCAGAAGGCCAGCGCCTCAACCGTCTGAGCCACTCAGTCCGGCACAAAGTATTTTTAACATCCAATTAAACTGCTAAAGCCGTCAGACACGCAAGGGTGCCGTATGCCTTTTTCTAAAGCGGTCAAATCTCAACAAGTTTAAATGGCATGGATTTCGTCGTGAACCCTCACTCTTGACTTACAACGCGACCAGCCAACAAAAATTAGCTCCTCCTCTAGTAATAATGAATATCCACAGTCTTAAAAAGAAATCACGTAGAAATGTGTCTATAGAACACAGAAAATGGATTGTGCTCTCCAGACGAACGGTTCAACTAACACATCATTTTGTGAGGGGTGAAAACTCTCGCCCATCAGGGTGCGTTCTTGTTGTCTCATTACTCGAAATCTGTTCCAAGTGAGGACGCTGCTTCCTATTTAATGTTGGTCATTTCAAGTTCTTTTGTTGCAGCTTGATTTAGTTTTCCCTCGTAATTAAACTGGCGGTTGTGTTAATTGCGCCAGGTAATTGCTTTAGCTCCAACCAGCAGAGGCACAGTACCGACCTTCTCGCTCACTCGTTGACCCAGCGTCGAAGTCTCCAGGGACTCCTTCATCTAGCACCTAAATTCGAGCATTAATGTTGTTTGCTGCGTTTATTGATTCGTTGTTTACTAAACCACATTATCACCAGGCCAAACTATTATTCGTAAACGCCTTCCAGTTAACCTTTTCCTCGTGTCTACAAAGGTTTCCGTCACCGTGATGTTCCAAGGTTTATTAGGAATAATATACAACCCCCAGAATACACCAAGTGTACAGAACGAGATGATGATGATGATACGTGTTGTTTAAAGGGGTCTAACATCTAGGTCATCCGCCCTACAGAACGAGAAAGCTGGTGACAAAACTAAGCACTGCACAGTTCATGTTTATCAGTCTAATTTACTACGAATGTGCCTTAATGCACTTGGCTAGAAAAAAGACGTTAATTTATCTACAGATGACTTATTTAACATTCCAAAAGGACGTCAATGTGAAGAAGAAAATGTTTTCTTATTTTTGAAGAGACAAAAACTTTGCACCCTTTCAATGGACTAGATAGACGAGAAAATTGATGCATTCACATATCTATAGGCTATAACTTAAAGAGAGAATTCGGTAACAAATGATTAATAATTAATGCTATCTGTTGAACACTCAACTAGTGATGGTCTTAAAGGAAGTTAGAATTTCATTAACACGCCACTGAGTCTACTAAGACGAGTCTATGGCACACCAACGCTCTTAAATATCAACCATGGTGCCAAGATTCGATTCAACGAGCCGTGAATATAGTCAATTTCCTTAAAGCTTAGCACTGATGTACATTTTCAAAGTGTGGGAACATAAACTAGGTCGAAGATATATTTTTTCGTAAATTCATGTAACACTAGTGTCATGCAAAACTTCTGTTCAAATATATCCCTACTTAATACAGACATGATATCGATCCTAGAAATAAAACACTCATTTAAAAGTTCCTTTCTAGCAATGAATTTTCTTCTTTTAGTTCAGTCTCCTTAACGAAAGTTCTCGATCTTTATGGCACATGCATTTCTGTTCTGAGCTGTTCTAATTTTCTGTTGCAGATAATGACCTGAACACTGTATTATATGAGACAGCCAGGAAGTCGTCCTCCTGCCTTTTGCTTTCCTTCCCTCAATCTTCCCTTCCATTATGACATGAGGCAATTCATATCTTCAATGAATAAAAACCTGACCAAGATATGCTGTTTTTCTTATTTTTATGCTTTGAAAAAACTCTCTGTCTCGCTCTCTCTAATCCTAATTTGCACAGGACTTCCTGGTTGGTCATCCGTGCTGTCAAAATTAATTTAAATCGAAATTAAACTGGTTTGCCGGGAACTCCTAATACTCATTTAGATATCTTCATGTCCCCTACTGTATTATATCTGTCGTCTGTCAGGTTACTACCAACCAAGATGGTTCTGCCTCCTGATAAAACGTCTCCAGTTCTGTTGCTATATCAGATACGACCTGTATTTTCACTACTGACAGTACAGAACCAGACACACGTACTCGTCCTGAGATTCTGATGTACAATACCTTTTGTTCCTTTACAAGTTGCTTTACGTCGCACCGACAGAGATGCGTCTTAATGGCGACGATGGGATAGGAAAGGGCTAGGAACGGGAAAGAAGCGGTTTTGCCTTGATTAAGGCACTGCCCAACATTTTCCTAGTGTAAAAATTTGAAACTACAGAAAACCATCTTCAGGGCTGCCGACAGTGGAGTTCGAACCCACTATCTCCTGAATTCAAGCTCACAGATTCACACCCCTAACCGCACGGCCAACTAGCTCTGTGATGTTCAATACTACTACAGTATCAGATTTCTTTAGTATTTCCAGTGCGTCCAGCGAATTACTTCTTTAAAACAACAATCTGCGAAATACAGCATGTATCAGCTCTCCGTGAAACAAACATGTTCCTCCTAAATTCTGATTTACACTGGTCGAGTAGGCATTCCAGTTACTTAAACAAGTAAGGTGAATCAAGTGTTCAAGTAGTAAAAGTTATTCTAGTAAGTATTTAGGTTTGTTCAAGTGCTTTTATACATGTGGCATCAATATGAAACGCAGGCGACGTGTTGAGTAAAATGTTCTAATTATAACCAGCAGGAGGACGTTTTTGAAGAGGGGTTAATAAGAAAACAAAGACATTGTATTAGAGAATGGTTACAACGCAGGGGTAATCTACTCCTTTCAGATTTCCTTTAGGAGTAATCGAAAGAACAAAAGACATTCTATGATAGACACTTGCAAATTTTGTACAATTTATTGGGAGTAATTATGACGCACATAGTGCGATCAGAAACTTTTGAAAGTTATACTATTCCAGCAAGAGTAAAATTAGGAGGGACGTTATGCTTTTCGAATATAGGGAATAGCTATAGAAGCCTTTAAATTATTTTCGTATATCAAAGGCTGTAATTGAGAATTTGTTTGCCAGTGAAGAGTTTGGAGGCAATCTGCATTTCAGTACGGACTACCGTGAAAGGGATTGGGTTGGGGGAAAGAACCTGCTTGGAGAAGTATTGTACATTGAGTGCCATTCAGCTCGGTTGACCGGCCTTGCTACTGGTTCAAGTACTTGATTGGTTGTTTATACTATTCAAGCTGGCTGCTTCCAGTTACTTGTTCACGTAAATTTGGAAAGGTACTCGACCCATGTAAACCAGCCTTTATGGTCGGATATTTTCAATTCTATTGACACGTGAGGTTCGCTGCTCGTCTCCGTTCTAATCTATCGAGGTTCTTTACCAGTCTTAGCCTCAAGGTAACTGCACGCACCAAACCAGGTATAAAAATAATACGGACTATTCGACAGAACTAATACGCGCAGTAAATACGCGAAAACTATCAGTTCATTGAACCAGGTACTGTAAACATAAACAAACAAGTGAAGTTACATAATCGGCATTTTGTTATTAGAATTCACTCTTTCATACAGAATCAATTTTGTGCACCAAAGTACAAGCTCATTTTGCAATATCATTGGCAAGAGGCAGGATATGACATTGACGGTAAATTATTGCTCCTGATCATCCACTCGCCATGATTTTTCATCATGGACTCTAGTATTTTCGATATGAATCGGCGTTCTCTAAGATCTTTGCCAGGGTTACAGTGAAGGCTTGAACGGCAGTGAAGATTTGCTCCAGTGTACAGTCATCCTAATACACTAGGCCTCGACTTTTGGAGTGAAGAAAGTTCGTATTACGTTTGACTTGACGGTTCCTGTTGATCTGGAGATGAAAATCTCGTACTTCTTGAACTGCCACGTTCAGATGCCGGCTCTTCCTGTCCTTGAGCATCAGTAAATACAACCACCGTAATGTCGTGCATTTCTGGGTCAACACCGTTACACAAAGGCTGTAAATTGATTGATAGAACGCAATATTTAATGAACTAACAAGTACAACTTTTGCATGAAATTTCTTTAATGTAGTCAACTGCCAAGTTTTTTTCCAAATGCCGGGAAGTCTTTGGGGGACCGCTGGCAAGGCGTTCTCTGTTAATGACAGCGAAGGAGCGCCCTACAGCGCAGAGTACAAATGCCACGTCAAGAAATTGGCCACCTCAGTTCGGAAACAGGACGAAGTCATAAGGACACATGTCAGGTGAGTACGGAGGGTGTTCCAATACGAGCGTTACATTGTTTGCGCCATGACACACTGACTGAGACAAACATCAACCCCTTCGGATAATTTCCGGAGAGTTCATCGACAGTCGACGGAAACGAGACCATTCTTGATGTCAATCTGATCCTGAGGAATAAACGGCCGACTTGTGCAGTTCAAAACCGCAGTCACATTCCGTCCAAGGGCTTCACATAACCCTCGATAACATTCTGATGCATTTTTCTTCCGTGGAAAAACTCGATTTTAATCCACGAACGCTGATCACCTTTAGAGAACATGCTTCAGAGCGGTGAAATCGACACTCTTCACTTCAACGCCACACACCAACAACAATACCAACTGGATGCCCGTCAAATGCACACTATACATGGATAACAGCGCCAACCGACCGCTCCCGTATACAATTTGCGCATACCTGATCACCTGCGAGTGTCTGGACTACATCGCCAACACAGCCCTCGTATTTCTGCATTATTTTGCTACATAACATATCCACGAACTCCATACCTTCGATTCTGATTGCGTTTCCGTATTCAGCATGCCACAACTTCGTCTCATATATATTGGCAACATTCCCAGCACTAAAAACACACACACACACAACTGAACACTTCAAGAGACGCACTCCTACAGCACCTATACTAGTCAGTGCAGAAACAACATGCCAGCACCTAATGGTGCTAGTAGGCAACAGCTGAGTTACTGCATGCAATATTCACAAATTTTTGTGATGAACAATCTATATTCTAAGCGTGCTTTTGTGCGTTTCAGAGCCTTCAAGGTCAAGGTGTCCCTTCTGAGAGATAAGACAACCTTGGGTTCTCTATCAGTTATTATGCGATTTTAAAAAAAATTAATAATAACGTTATTGGGTTAACGTCCCACTAAGTACTTTTAGGGTTTTCGGAGAGCAGTTGAGCTGGAAATTTGCCTACAGGAGTTCTTTTTTTCCGTGCCAGTAAATCTACTGAAACGACGCTGACGTATCTGAGCACCTTCAAATACCATCGGACTAGATTAGCACCGAACCTGCCAAGTTGGGCTCAGAAGGCCAGAGCTTTATCGTTCGAGTTTTTCGTCGGGGCGGTTTTCAAATTAATCTGGCGTACTGTCATTTTAAATTTAAAAAAATTACTAGCATAGTCGAGATACAAATAACTTTAATTATATCTACATCTATCGATGTAAAAATTAATCAAATCTAAACTAATGTTGTAAACAAAAAGCTAATCAGATCCAAACCATCGATGTAAAATATTCAAATGAACTAAAAATAAATAATCGATTTACGTACAAATCAATCTGTTCTAAACCATAAATGTAAAATAAAATCAATTGCATCTAAACAAACGCCGTGAACACAAAATTAAGTTCATCTAAAGAACCAATGTCATTTCTTTTTTAAATTTTTACTTCTAACTGACGAGAGCTTTTACATTTTACAATTACCCGATTCATTTGAAAATTAACAATGTACTGACCGACTGAGAAGTACATTCAAACTGAACATTGAAAGTTGTATCTTCTGAAGAATTTATGACAGATCATAGTCAAAACTGACATGTCCCGTTCATGATTATTTACAGTCAAATATTCCAAACATTCAGATTTTAAAACGACCTAAAAAGCATAAAATACGAGCTTAAAACTGTGCAAATATATAGAAACAACGAGTTTCTGGAAGATCATACTGAAATACTATGAAATATGATTTTACCTCCGGCCCACGGTGTACGGATAGCGTACCTGCCACTAACCCGGAGGCCCCGAGTTTGATTCTTGGCCAGGTCAGGGATTTTTACGTGGAGTTGAGAGCTAGTTCGAGGTCCACTCAGCCTACCTGATTACAATTGAGGAGCTATCTGACGGTGAGATGGCGGTCCGGACTAGGAAGCCAATAACAACGGCCGAGAGGATTCTTCGTGCTGACCACACGACACCTCATAATCTGCAGGCTTTCGGGCTCAGCAGCGGTCGCTTGGTAGGCCACGGCCCTTCGGGGATGTTTCGCTATGGGGGAATAAAATGATTTGGACCTCCTTTCTGATTTCTTAAAACATGTGATATTTTATTTTTAACATATGACCGCTATCAACTGTCCGAGATCTGATACGAATGGTCACTTCAAACGCAACGTCTTTTCACTACCTTATTTCCTAAATCCAAGGAGATGAAAGCATCAGTCACCGACTGAGGTATCGCCTCTCTCAGAAACTGACAAAATAATCCCAGCAAAAGAGTTCACCGCAGACACCGTCGGGTTACGATCAATCCGGGCGCCGTTAGATAAATGATGTGATAATACGAGCACGTCATTGCCTTGGTCAGAGTTCCATTGCCAGCCGAATCGAACTATCACCATCAGTCGTCTACTCCTCTCCCTGACTTATAGCCTTCCATTTCAATTTCGGTCGGAGCTGGTTCTCAATATCTATTGTAGCGAAAAGACGGGGTTTGATGCTCGCCAACAGATATCTAGATTGAAAGGATGGCAAACAATTCCACGTCGTCGATTTCCGGCTTGACATCACGCCCGCATTGCCATCAGGGATGACACATTCATTTATTTCCTCAGAAGAATACAACAATAAAGATAAAGTGATTCAAATGAAATATGGTTTCTTCTCCATCGCTCAGTGTCCTCATGACATTAGGAGCCTCAAGATCCAGCATATAATCGTTCAGAACTAATCCATAAACTGAAGAAAAAAGAAATGGCGAGAAGAAAATACAAAAGATCAGGCCAAGAGTGCGACTATGTGCTGTTTTCCACATTACGAAGTGAATGTAAAAAAAATGCAGCGTGCGCGTGCTAAGTACAGGGACTATGTTAGGTTGGTAGAAGAAGCGCTTTTGGAATTGTATTAATAATAGAAGAGTCTGCCTCCCACTATGCTAATAAACGGAACCGAAATCCATGAAAAAGATACAATTCTAAACACGTCTGCGCAAGCTTTCGCGAAATGCCATTCTCCTTATGAGCCCTGCAATGCAACTTTTTCTCCCCCATTTTCAATAGATCCAGTGACTATTCAAACTTCTGTGGTAGAAGTGACATGGATCCTATCATCGGTGGATATCAACAAATCATGTGGGCCTGACGAGATACCTGGCATCGTCCTCCGGGAATGTGCTTCCCAACTAGCAATTCCACTATGAGAAATTATAAATAAATCATTTAAGTGTGGGTGTTTTCCAGCTGAATGGAAAAAGTCTTACGTAGTCCTTATCTTTATGTAAGGTGATAAAGTGCTGTTCGATAATTATAGACCAGTAGTGCTGCTCTCACTTTTATCGAAGATGGCGGAAAAAGTCATATATAATCGCTTGTATGACTCTTCTAGCCAGTACATAGACTCATCACAACAAGCATTCGTTAATGGCAGGTCAACTGTTATAAATCTGGCAGTTTATTTATCTTCAATTTCAGATGCATTGGACAAAGGTAAACAGGTTGATGTGATTTATACTGATTTCTCCGAAGCCTTCGACTCTTTACAACACGAAGCCTTGTTGAGAAAGTTGTCAGCGTATGAAGTGTCCGGGTATTTTCGAGTGGCTAAAGAGCTATTTGACAAAACGGACATGTTTTGTTAAGTCCGAGGGTTTTATCTCTAACTCCTATCAACCTTCATCTGGCGTCCCACAAGGATCACTGTTAGAACCTCTTCTATTTGTTTTTTTTTCTAAATAATATAACTAAAGTTGTTCAGAGCAGTGAATGTCTCTTGTACGCTGATGACTTGAAACTCTACAAAATCATAGAAACAATGATGGAGATTATTTACAAGAGGATCTTAAGCAAATATGCGAGTGGTGTGATAAGTGGTCCCTTAAAGGTAATAAATTCAAGTGTGGTGTCATGTCATTTACTCGAAAATTAACACCTGTATTTTACAGATATAAAATCAGTGGAGAAAGTTTAAATCTTGTGGAGGAGTTTAATTATTTAGGTGTATTTCTTAGTAACAGAAAAGGCTTATTCTTTGAGAAACACGTCGATAGCATTATAAAGACGTATTTCAGACTCCTGGGGTTTGTCAAAAGGAATTGTAAAGATTGCATGTACCAAAACACTGTTTTGTTCCCTGGTGAGACCCTGTCTCTAGTATGGTTGTGAGGTGTGGCTCCCGTATCAGAAAGGCCACATACACCATCTTAAGAGAGTACAGATAAGGTACATGAAGTGGATTAGTTTTGGATTCTGGGCATGCCACTCTATTCAAGCAGGTGTGAAGAATTTGTAAACATTTCTTGGAATGAATACGCTGGCAACGCACCGAAAATGTGCGAACGCAATGTTAGCAACTAAATGCTTGAAGAGTTAAGCGGACTGTCCGGCTATACTGGGGTGTTTATCCCACTTCATGTTCCAAGCAGACGAACAAGGCAGAAATGTACATTCCACCTGCCCAAATGTAGGACGCTTGCACATGAAAATTCTTGGTTCATGCAAGCCCTTAGGACCATAAATCACCTGGAAGGGTCACTCGGCATTTTTCACCACCCTTCCACTGCAATTCGGAAAGGTCTTCTCAAGGATGAAACGTGATCATTTTGTAAATTATGTAAATTATCTCTATAAAACATGTGAATATTTATATCTGTTTGTATGTATATATATATAATTTAGATTTTATTTTTTATTTTATTTTCTATTACATCATCTGTAATAGGGACATCCTGTAGGTGATACATAAATATATCCTATTCTATTCTAAGTTGCTGAAGCTTTATTAAGAAACTAGCAGTTAGCAGCGGCTTCGCTCGCGTGGATTTAGTAATCTGATATGAGTAATGGTTCCTCGGTACTGGACTAAGACATTATCTGAAAATCCCTAAAGTATAAAATCTCACCGAAAAACTGAGTTTCACCTAGCCCAGAAACTCTTTGTAAACCACGTTTGTGGTACTGTCTTTTGGGGCTACGATGGCCATGCGACATAAAAGTGTACATGTGAGAGACAGTCTTCCCTCAAGTCGAAAGAAACCTACATTTTTAAAGTAGATTCCACATACCAATTTTCACGTCTGTAACTTCCTCAGTTTTGAGATATAAGTATCTTCAACACTTTTTTCATCCCCGTTATGTACCTTTACCTAAAAAACACGTTTTTATTTTTAAAGCCTATCCCAAATACCAATTTTTATGTCTGTAAACTTTTAAGTTTTTAGATATAGATATACTCTTTTAAACAATTCACCCCCTTAGCGACAGAATATACAAAATTCCTCCCTTAGTGAGTACCTACACTCCAATATAAATGTATTCCCAAAATTTAATTTCCTTATGTCCAGTAGTTTTGGCTCGGCGATGATGAATTATTCAGTCAGTCAATCAGTCAGGGTATGTTATTTTACATATATAGATAGACTATAGAGAGCCTAACGTTCGTTGTTTTGACAGTCTTATAGTACTTTTTTGTGGCTCATACAGCAGAAAGCCTCCGTGCCTCAGGCGGCAGCGCGCCGGCCTCCCACCACTGGGTTCCGTGGTTAAAATCCCGGTCCCTCCATGTGAGACTTGTGCTGGACAAAGCGGAGGCGGTACAGGTTTTCCTCCGGGTACTCCGGTTGGCCCTGTCCTATTTCAGTCGAGTAATTACATCTACATCTGTCAGTCAATCATTGCCCCAGAGGAGTGCGACAGGATTCGGTAGCCGACACGATTCCTACCTCGCCGCTAGATGGGGCTTTATTCATTCATTCCTAACTCCGTAGAATGACTGGAAGCAGGCTGCAGATGTACATTTTCATTACGCTAAAGCAAAATCATATTTTATTTTAAAATGTACTTATTTTTAATATGTAATTATCAGTGATGTTTGCAAACTAAAACAGTGAAACATTAAGTAGAATGGATTTATTTGTAATGCAATCTAATACCTAAAGTAAAGGAGGGGGTTTCATGATAATTTTAAGGGTGAAATAACTGATGGCACACCAGACAATAGAAAATAATAGATGTGACCTTAATTGACACACTAGTCGGAAAAGGTTTGCCATCCCTTACCTAGAAGTTTTGAAATGTGTCGCTATTGTTGCAGTGTTGCTTGTAGATTATGTTGGAATATCTTGAGAGTTTGCAGCTTATAATAATTAGGGAAATGATACATACGTATTTAAACAAGGCGCTAGTGTCTTCTACCCGCACAACGGGTCTGCCGTGAGATTTGCATAAATATTAGCGACTGAACTATCAGACCCCCTAAAATTTATACAACTAGATGATACTTTCGCCTTGTTCAAACCCATCTGCATTCTAACGTGTGCCCAAAATTCTTTTCCCTAATAATAATTGTACCAGGAGGTACATCTCTACGCCGCACGTTTAAATCTTGAGCCAATTGGAACTCTTCTACTGGAGAAACACTGAACTTAAACGGGACCTACTTAAATACCTTTCCTCTGAAGATGTCACGGTGTGAATTTCGACTTGTTATTGTTTACTATTTATCTAGAAGTTTGGACATTCTCTCATAGATGTCACTGCCGAAAAACTATGATCATGCACCCTGGTGCGAAGTGAAGGAACTTTATTTGAAGAAATTTTGTATTCATAAGTTTGTTCTTTACTAAATCTCATTCATTCATTTGTGGGTTGGCAATATTTATCTTTCTTTCCGCCTGTTTCGAATTTAGCCAATCCAGAACTTCTGTATTTAATTTTCAGACAAACACCGGCTTCTTTTTCGATTTGGTGTCTATCTGTAAGGTATCCAATAAAATCGAGAGGCTGTGGCTTAATTATTCTTGAAAGGTCTTGAACCTTCCCCGAGGGTTTATAAACTACTGATTTTCACATCTCTGGGCCACTTAATCTACGTCTACCTAAGTGTGTGGTTGTGAAGCAGGGGGCGGGAGGCGCCTCTTTCATCAGGCAGCAGGTCTTCAGTAAGATAATGGCCATTTAACATCCTTATTTCTTGCTAGCTCAGCAGTTTAACCCGCGAGAAAGGTAAGGAACTTTTGCCATGTAACCTTCCTTTCTGTAATGTAAATTTCTGCCGGCTTATGTAAATATATTTAATTGTAAATCGGGGATAGAGAGTGCTTTACCCTCTCGAGCTCCCCTTCATTTTGGTTTGAGGTGACTACGTTTTGGTAACTGATTTTCTTTTCTTCTCTAATGTTTAAATTTCTTTCTTATACGGGTCACCTCCATAGTTTGAGAATAGCCCCTGTGTCTTCGGCCTCGTGCCTTTTAGTTTTTAGAATGAGTATTTAGGAGGGCAAGCACACGCCTCCATTCCTGTTGTATTTCGGGCCATTTACTTAACCTGTTCTTTCTCTGCTTAGGCCCAGTAGGTTGGGTACAAGATACCCCCGTTTCATTTTTGTAAGTGTGCCTTGATGGCAAGTAATTGGATAGTCTGTTATTGCCATGAATAGGCGTGGAAGACTGAGAGCGTGCCAGCTCTTTTCCTGTGTTGTAAAAGTGCCTCAGGGAGGCTTGATATTCCTATTGTGAGCAAGCACTCCATGTATTAGGGGTTTTCTGCCCTTTTGAACAAATTGTTGCTGGGTTAAAGTTGAACTAGGAGCTCAGAATTGTAAAATTAGGGCTTGCTCCCCAAGAATGTTTAAAGGTTGAAATCTTGGATCATTATAAGTCTTGGTTCTAAATTGCCATACCGTCGTTATTGTTGTTAAAGTTTTGTTATTCTTGTTTGTTAAAACTTAGAAAATATAACCTTGTTAAAGTTTTATATTAACTTTGATTTGGTAGTTAGACCCATTCACCCCGGCACCTTCTTTCACCTTTGCTGTTCCACAGATACCCCGGAATAATGAAACAAATTCACGGATAATGCGAGAGTTTGCAATAACTCCGATATCATATATATTAGTAGTGCCTCTATTGCAGCCCTCGAGCGGTTTATTCTTATTCTGGTCATTTCTGAAGTATCTCGGTTTAGGCTTAATGTTGGCGAAGCCCAATCTTTACTTTTCCTGATGTCAGCCCTGCCTGGAGGAATTTATTCACTATTGCATGCTTCTGTGGTGGTTAGTAGTGTGATATGTTGTATGAAATGAAGATCTGTACTGAGGCGATCACAAACACGCAGCTAGCTGAATTAACCAGACGCGGCTAAAAACCCCGGGGGCCTCTGAAACGAACCATACTACGTTGACCATTTAGCCAAAAAGCTAGACACAGCCCAAGAATTAGCCTGGTGTGATATGGGAAACCACGGAAATCTATCTTCAGAGCTGCCGTTGGTGGGGTTCGAACTCACTATCTGCCGAACGCAAGCTTAGAGTTACACCGCCCGTACTTCTCAGCCAACTCGCTCCGTACTTACAAGAATACTTTTGAAGTTTTAACAATCGCAATACTAAAAGAAACAACATTTTAAAAACCTGGCGCAACAGCTTATTAACGGCCTTGGCGTGCCAAAACTGCTGCCCAGCCAAACGGCCTGAAGATACTAGAGTGCCAAGTGGTCAGCGTGACTATATCCTCACCCATATTGCTTTCTTTTCTTGACCGGTCCACTGTATCTCGTATCCCAAAGCTCCTCATTTGGACTCATGAGGCCGAACGAAACCCAATCTTACCCCGGTTCAGAATGAAAGTCCATGGATGAACAAGAGATCGAACTCTGAGATCCTGGCTAAGAGGCAGACACGCTACCGCTACACCACGGAGCTAGCACCTACGGGATATACAGTAATAATGATGATAATTAGAATGAGTATATCTTTCTTCAATGATCTCTTGAGGATAAGAAGAAGACGTAAAAAGGAGGAACAATTCTTGTGAATGGTTTTGCGCCGTCCATTCAAACTGCCCTAATACTGGGAGTCTTCTTTTCTTCTGAGTACTCTTCTAGACTTCACCCCAACAACAGACAAAAATTAAGCCTGATACATCCGTGGTTATTTGGACGCGTACGTGACGCTCATAGCCAATGTTCTCTATCTACGACTTCCATTGCGGATGGTTTCAACAGCGCAGATATTCCACAAACCTTTTTCTAGCCTTCAACGAGATACTTTCATACTTTCTACCACAGCTCATTATGGCACACATTCTTCCTACTGTAAATTTAGAAAATGTGATTACATAAAATATGAAGTTAAGTGTGTCTTAGATTATTCTATGATAGTCAAGTCGCAATCTGACTCAATAACTTTCTTCTGAATTCTAATACTCTGTGTAAGGGGAAGTAGAAAACACCAACGGTATCCGCTGCTCGTCGTAAGAGCCGACGAGAAAGGGTGACTGTTCAGAGGCTCTGAACTTTTCGTAGGTTGGCCATCGGTGCTCCCTATCTGAATCTACACTGCTTCCAATATTACTTTAAATCAATCAATCAATCAATCAATCAATGAATCAATCAATCAATAAGTCACCACTGAACTGAATTTCGGGCTGTCGAACACGTGGCAGATTTACTATCGGTTATTTACCTAGTATTTTCTTAAATGGTTTCAAAGAAGATGGAAATGTGCTGAACTTCCCCTTTGGTAAATTATTGCAATCCCTAAGTCCACTTCCTATAAATTAATGTTTGCCCCAATTTGTCCTCTCGAATTCCAAATTTCTCTTCATATTGTGATCCGTCCAGTACTTAAAAATGATGTCAAATTTCCCTACGAGAAAATGAAATGTTCATGAACATGTACGTCTCTCGGTCATGGCCGTCCATCAACGGCAGCCATAATACATAGCCTGCACGGTTGCTAGGTAACACTGTCTGGCCATCCATACTTTACATCACGTCCTGCGCTGTTGCTAGGTTACACTTTTGTTAGAAATTGTTACATTACTCCATTTCGTTACACAAATTTCCGGACGACACCTAGCTCTAAGACATATATAGATCAAAACTTCATTCAAATATATTCGTCAACCAACGTCATTTCAGGCCATCACTCCATTGATAACTCGGAATATACCGCTTAGTCGAGCAGCTCGTCTCCTTACTCCCAAGTCTTCCAAGTACAAAATCTCCAACTTTTCGTAACATTACTCTTTGGTCGGCAATCAAACAGAACAAATCGTTCTGCTTTTATTTGGACATTTTCCAGTTCTTGAATCAAATAATCCTGGTGAAAGTCCTATACACCGGAACCATACTCTAATTTGGTTCATACCAGCGACTTACAAGCCTTCACCTTCACATGCTTGCAACAACCCCTAAATGCCTTCATAGCCATATGGAATGTTACCTTTATCTACAACCTCGTTAATGTGATTACCCAATTAAGATATTTTCTTATATTAACACCTTGGTACACTTAACCCCACAAAAAAGAAGAAGACAACCTTCTTTAAAATTTCTTCCTTTTTTGTTCTTGTTTTGAAATACACTGGCGGAAAAAATATCCAAACACCAAGAAGGGATTATGCTAGATTAACGAACGTTGGTGGACGTGTTTATACATCTGAAAGATGAAGTTGATTCAAATTTCCCGCAAATCGTATTGGCGTGGCGCTAGTAGCGGCTCCATCATGTTGCACATCAGGTTGGCTAATACGGGCTGTACTGTGCGAGAGCGTTAGTTACTTGTGAGATTGGACAGAGTGACAGTGAATGGGTCAAAAATGCCTTTACGACGACGTTGCCAGTATCAACAGCTCACTGCGGTTGAAAGAGGCTGTATAATAGGGCTATGTGAAGGTGGATTTTCCTGCCGCGCTATTGCAGGACGATTTGGCAGAAATGTCTTCACGAGGCATGCGTGCTGCGAGAAGGTACGCTCGAAAGAAGATCGGGCACCGGACGTCCCCGTGGCACCACCGGGAGGGAGGCAGCCGTATTCGGCGAATGGCTGTGGCGCAGCGGACTGCGTCTGCAGCAGCAATTCGAGCGGCAGTTGGTACCACAGCGACACAACGAACTGTTCGAAATAGGCTACATGAAGGACAGCTCCGAGCCAGACGTCCTGCGGCGTGCATTCCATGTACCCCAAACCACAACCGTCTGCGACTTATGTGGTGTCAAGCGAGAGCTTATTGGAGGATGGAGTGGAGGTTCGTTGTGTTTTCCGGTGAAAGCCGGTTCTGCCTTGGTGCCAGTGATGGCCGTGTGTTGGTTAGAAGGAGGTCAGGTGAGCGCTTGCATTCCACCTGTCTGCGGCATCGACGCACTGGACCTAGACCGGGAGTTCTGGTCTGGGGAGCAATTTCCTATGACAGCGGTAGCACTCTCGTGGTTATCCCCCGCACCGTGACTGCAGATGTGTACGTCCGTCTGGTCATTCGACCTGTTGTGCTGCATTCATGAACACCATTCCCGGGGGTGTTTTCCACCAGGATCATGGACACCCCCATGGCACTGTTGTAACCCAACGTACTCTAAGAGTGTCGACATGTTGCCTTGGCCCGCGATCTGTCACCAATCGAGCACGTATGGGACATCACTGGACGACAACTCCAGCGTCTTCTACAACCGGCATTAACCGTCTCTGTATGAGCGACCAAGTGCAACAGGCATGGAACTCCATCCCACAAGCTGACATCCGACACCTGTACGACACAATGCATGCACGTTTGTATGTCTTCATTTAACAGTCAGGCGATTACACTGGTTATTAATGGACCAGCATGGCACATTTGCGATGGCATTTCTCACGCGGATATTAACTGTTGTCTTGAACCTTTAATCAATTAAATTTGTTACCTTGACAAATATATTGCCAAAATTTCCGTATTCTACATTCCTTATTTCATGGCGTTTGGATATTTTTCCGCCAATGTAGAATGCATATATTATGCAGGCGATAGGTTTACAAGTACCATATCTTCGGCCACCGGCTATCCACAGTTTACGAATATCCTCCGGGTAACAGAAGACAGGTGCTGCTCCGCAGCATTTCCTATAAATAGGTGAGAAAACATGCCTTGATATCAAATTGCTCCATTACCTGCCAGGTATTTTTTAAAATGTTTACTGTTTGGGTTTGTAATAAGGTTACCTAATTTATGTGTCAAGAAAAGTTTTGTACATTTCTTTGTTGTGACTCTTGACTGATATTTACGAACTGTTTTGTAGTTTTAAGGTTTTTGTTGTGTGTTTAATTTAATGTTTTAGTCTTACATTATTTTGTTTCGCGTGGAACTTCATCCTTGTAGAGCTCCTAGTATCTGCGAAGTAGCTGATCCATTCAAAATAAATAATAAATATGAGCGATATGATACACACGATTCCAACTGTCATTGGGATTCTTACCAATCAACCTAGCAAGCCCGAAACCTGGAGATTAAACATTCCTCTCGGTCATTTTGGACATTTTATTTTTCACCCCTTCACACCCCTCTTTGTCGATGGAGGCTGAACTTGGACTAACGCGTCATCCAGAGTGTCACTATTCATCTCAGCAAGCCCGAAAACTGTAGACTCAACGCTAACATAAGTCGTTTTCGGTTATTTTTACAAGTTACTGCCTCTCCACTCCACCCCTAGGGGAGCTAGGTGTGTCTCACTCCCTCAGTATTTTTCGCCAGATATATACCAAGTTTGCTTGAAATTGCAGATTTTCCTATAACTGTAATATTTGTTTAATGTTTAGTTTCGAAGAAATAGTTACGGAGGAGTTTAAGTGTATGCAACCCGCTAAGTACAGAATGTATTGCGGGCTAGCCTTCGCCTGCAATCACTGGAGTGCTCTTTTAGTGATTTGATTTTGAAATTACTCAAAGTTGGCTGAACTTACAGACCTAACAATGTCTGTTGATCCACCGGCAGCTAATTTAGGAGAGAATAAAATAGAAATGAAGCAAATCGGTCGAGTAGACTGGACGGACGGATTGGACAAAGATGTTTATAGTGAAGTTTTTTAATATATAGTTTTCCTTCCGGCTATTTTTTTTGTTCTGTTGAGTGTACTTCCTTGTGCCAGGCTCCTCAGTTTTATCTCTCCTACTTGACCTCCCTTGGTCGACTCTTATCCTCTTCCATTACCGTCGGTATCAAGTTTACAAAGCCAATGGAGACTTGGACGCTCTATGAGGCGTATTCATTATTTTATCCATCCTTCATTCTTCGACAGGTAGGATCTGTTCTATCCCATGGTCATCACATTACCTCTCTCGGTCTGTGTAAAGAAAGCTCTTCTAATTAAAGTTAAGGGGAAGAAGGACTAAACCATCCCCTCTTAAATCCTATCACAACTTAAGACAATAATCACTACAACTTAGCTCGTACTACCGTAACGACGTATTTGGTGTAGTAGCTTTCATGGTGTACGGAAACAGGTTTGATGATGATGCTTGTTGTTTAAAGGGGCCTAACATCGAGCTCATCGGCCCCTAATGGTAGGAAATGAAATAACAAAAAGTACAAATTAATCCACTGACCAAAATAAAATAAAAAATGTCATGAAGAATGAATGGATGGACTTCAACCCAACAAAAAACAAAAACAGTGGATCAGACTCAAAAAAGATCGTAAATAATATTATTACTGACCAAGGGACCACTTATAAAGCACAATGATGCTTGATGTCTAAAGGGGTGCAAAATCCATGTCTAAGGCCCCACAGAATGGTACATGTCGCGAGTAAAGTAGAACCATGGTATTTGTCATGTTGGGGGTACTAATCAAAAGTAGTGAGGACTTACGGCTCACAAGTATTGTACTTCGTACAGGGAGCGCAGACATATGGTGTTTCTCACACAATGGCGCCACTCACAGCTAACGCAAACCGATGAGGCTCCTCACCTAGGTGTACTAATCACGGGCGCTGGTATTCCCGTGGTGTTCCTCACATAGTGGGCACCAACCACAGGCAACGCAGACCGACGGTGTCGCTCATATAGCGATACAACACACAGGCTACGCCCAGACCCGCGGTGTTGCTCACATGGGTACGACGCACGGGTACTGGAAACCCCCAGACCAGCCTCTTTACTGCTACGAATCACAAACCTACTTCGTACCTAATTTAGTGGCACTACTCGCAAGTACAGGCAACCCATGGTGTTCCCCGCATGATGGTACGAATCAAAAGTAGTTTCATGGTTCTAATTCAATCATCCCTTGGTCGCCCCTTGTAGTCGCCTCTTACGACAGGCAGGGGATACCGCGGTTGTGTTCTACACGTGCGTCCCTCACCCACAGGGGGTAGTGTGTTTGGTCCGCGAGAGGTATTTTATTTCCCTCAAGTCCGCCGGCAAGCCGGTTAGGACCCCCCTATCCGCCACCTGGGACGCGCCACGTGGGAGTATCACCTCTCCCCCTGCTATGCCAGCGTAGTAGGTTCGTGGGAAACAGGTTTAAATTTCTTGGTGTTAGCGGTGAACTGGTCTCGTGAACTTGGAGAAGTATGGTCAGCCTTTAGAGACATAATCATGTTGTGGGTGGGGGCGGTAGAATAACACCAACATTAAACCCTACCTGTCTTAAGGGGCGATTGAAGAGGGCCCATGGGCTTTTAACTTGGGAGCGGGAGTTGGCGACTACGGGGCCCTTAGCTGAGTCCTGGCATTGCTCCTACTTACTTGTGCCAGCATCCTCACTTCAATCTATCCAATCCGACCTCCCTTGGTCAACTCTCGATTTATCGATCCCGAAGGTATTAGGTTGCGAATCATAGGGAGTCTTTCATTTCCACGTTCTGCGAGGCCCTTGTCTTCCTTTGGACGATACCTTCATTTTTTGACGTGCCGGACCACTTCCATTTTTCCTCTTTGATTAGTGTTATATAGACGATGGTTGCCTAGTTGTACTTCTTCTTAAAACAAAAATCACCAACACCACATTAGAGACAAAAGAAAACCCTCACTTCAATTACAAAACAGCAATAAACTTCAACAATGAATTTCTGATGGAATAGTAGATTTAACTTCATCTTCTAAAATTGGTCTCAAAAGTCAACTTTCAATTTTCGACTGGGCAACATATCTGTTTGTGACTCGGTTCTCCATATGTGGGACAGGTTCGTTTTTCCCTCAAATGAAGGGAAACCAGTCCTGATTTGCTTTCGCGATCAGGGCATTGATCTTTTATGCGTTCATATTTTATCCGATTTTAACCCTAGGTTTGCACCGGACGACCAATAGAAGTTCTTTCCTGCACAGGACGCTTGAAGAACTCATCCTACAATATAAAAAAAGGCAAGATAGAACCACCACTTAAAGAAAAAGAAAGTTGTAAAAATTTTCTGAAAAATGCCTGTTTTCTTGGTTTGTGTACGTTTTACGTGAAACAAAAACGTTTACTGTATCTTAAAAAACGAACGGATGGGCGAAATACGTTTTGCTTCTTGAATCTTGTTCTTTGAAAGGGCCTAACAATTCGTCATCGGCCCAAAACACGTTTTAATTAACAGGTACTGATGTAGCGGAGATGGCGATATTCAGACTCAAGACAGAAGCAAAGCCACAGCCTGGCTGAGTATATTATGTTTACGCAATGCAGTTATACAGTTCTTTTGTCGTTCACTGTTTATTCTGCATTCCTAAAAACGGTTTTATTTTGGCTTACAGTATTTCTATGAGTACAGGTAGTAGTGAAAGCAGTATTTATTTATCAGATGTCAAAATAAGTAATTTTGTTTCCTACGCATAATTGAAAGAAATGAATACAATTAAACGTATTTACTTGGTACAAAGTGTTTGTATACAAAATAACGTATTTTGTATGCTCACCAAATCTAATACACTGAATGAACGAGACATTAGAACATAATACAAGTGTTGACAGTTTAAATCTGTTTAGATACGCTCCCCTTAACTAGTTGTAACTGAGAGCCGTGAAAGCAGCTGCTAGGCTCCACCTTCCGTCAGAGCGTATACTCTGCTCCTTTACCTGCCTAAGCACAAGTGTTGCCCATTCAGCCGAATTGTGCCCGGTTTTGATTCAAAGCAACAGATATGACAGCTTTTAGTAAAATTACATAAAGTACCATCCTCACTTCCATCTATCCAATCCGACCTGCCTTGGTCAACTTTCTATTTATCGATCCCGACGGTATTAGGTTGCGAATCATAGGGAGTCTTTCATTTCCACGCCCTTCGTGGCCCTTGCCTTTCTTTTGCCGATACCTTCACTTTTCGAAATATCGGATCCCTTCCATTTTTCCTCTCTGATTAGTGTCGTACAGAGGATGGTTGCCTATTTGCACTTCCTCTTAAAACAATAGTCACTACCACCACTACCTGGACTGCTTTAAAATAAAAACACTCAATAACTTGATAGAAAAGCAAACTAACAAGGCAACTTCGTCTTGGACTGTATAAAATAAATGTACAATTGGCTTTAAGTCGCACCGACAGAGATGGGTGTTAGGGCGACGATGGGATAGGAAAGGCCCAGGAGTGGGAAGGAAGCGGCCGTGGCCTTAGTTAAGGTATAGCCCCCAGCATTTGCCTGGCTTGAAAATGAGAAACCACGGAAAACCATCTTCAGGGCTACCAACAGTGGGGTTCGAATCCACTATCTCCCGGACGCAAGCTCACAGGTGTGCGCCCCTAATCGTACCCTTAGACTACTAAGCAACCGCTGCTCAGCCCTTAGGCCTGCAGATTACGAGGTGACACGTGGCCACCGTGACGAATCCTCTCAGCCGTTATTCTTTGCTTTCTAGACCGGGGCCGCTATCTCACCGTCAGACAGCTCCATTGTAATCACTTAGGATGAGTGGAACTCAAACCAGTCCTCAGATCCAGATAAAAAAAACCTGACCTGGAAGGCAATCGAACCCCGGGCCTCCGCGTGAAAGGCAGGCACCATGCCCCTAGACCACAGGGTTATGAATTTGTTCATTTACAAAATCTCCAATCAGTACTGGACGGATTCTTCCGTTCTGAGCACCAATTCTCAAACACAATGAACAAAAATTAAGCCCTATACATCGATGATTATTTGGACGTCTACGTGATGTTCATAAGAAACATGTTCTATCAACCAGTTCTGTATGGGATGAAGCAGAGGTTTAGATTCTTCCATAAACATTTCTTTCATCTCCTGCGATATTTCTCCTCTCTTTCCAACGCAATCCACCGTCAATGTCTCAATAAGACATATACTTCCACTGCTATAAATGTAGGAAGCGTGCTCATAGACACAATGGCGAGATACAAGGCTGATTGGTATTTCCGGCATCGTCTGCTCGTCGCTTCCCAGTGGAGTTGCACCACTGATATTTATGGTTCTAAGTCAAGTCATCTCAACTGCCTTCCTTATCAATCCACTTGTTTATACCGAGCGTCTATCTCATTGAGATTCCCGGCACACGGGCCTCGCTGCTGTTTCTTTGTCCAGCTTATTGGCCTGCCGGGTCGCTCACATTTACAGTTTAATAACAAGTCGCTTGCGATAAGGCGACAAGCGGTCACCGCTCGCGGGACGTGGTGAGAATAGCTGCGCGCTAGCCGCTCACTACTGTGGGGCGTGGTCATCTCCAATACAGGTTTAAACATCCCTCTTAACGATTCCACTACAAAACAATGCCATATAATCCACTACTATATACAGAGTGCTCGGAAACAACGTGAACCGGTTACTTGAGCGTTAGAGGGTTGGTCATACTGATAAATAACTAGAAAGAAATAATTCGATATCTTGCGCCGTTGTCATTTTTAAAGCGAGGAATTTTGGGTGAATTTTTTTTTGTTAAAAAGGTGCTTTGATTAAGTCGAGAAAGGTGTAAAGAAGTGCAATTTTAAATGTAAATATCCATACAAACATCACCAAAACCAGTTTCTCATTATATAAAGAACACAAAATTCACTCATGTTATCATGTGTTACAACAAGTGGTACAATACAGTGTTATTAAAATCACACATCCAAAAAACTGCAAACTAATAGGTTCGTACTTTTTTTTTTTTTTTTTTTTTTGCTAGGGGCTTTACGTCGCACCGACACAGATAGGTCTTATGGCGACGAAGGTTCGTACTTAAGGTCCCGATTAGTATAGGGAGCCTACGATCCTAGCGGCTAATTGACTAACTACATAGAACCAAGCATTATAGACGAAACGAAACGTTCGGTTTTTCTTGTTTATTTAGGAATGAAATGGGGCAAAGGATCCAAGAAAGTATTGAACAAGTGGGAAAAGGTGCTGACATTAAGCCAAGGTGCAAAAAGGTGCTTGCATTGAGAAAAGGTGCAAAGAAGTGCAACTAAAACACAATTAGGGGTGTTCGTTTTTTGTTTTCTTTGCAAGACAAAATAATTTGTGAATTTTAGTACCGAAAAACAACTAAGGTGCAGCACCTGAAATTCCCAGCTCTAGTCATTTTACCAGCTGCTCAAGTTAGCCAATTAGATCGCTTCGCGGGCGAATTCAAATGGGCTTTGTGCGCCGGTGTTGCTAATTATGTACATGACTTAAGAACGGCTTGAGAGCCATGCTCGGAAATGAGCAACAAACACAAACAGTCTCACCACACGTACATGCTTCGATCCTGTTACTGTAGCTCCGAGGCACGTAATCAAATTCCTCCCCTAGCGTTCATTCTTCGACTGGTGCTCTCATGCTGATCTTAAGTCACCGCCTTGCAAATCCCATTTGAATTCGCCCGCGAAGCGATCTGATTGGCTAACTCCAGCAGCTGGTAAAATGACAATGACCGAATTATTTCTTACAAATTATTTATCAGTATGTCCAGCCCTCTAATGCTCATATATCCGATTCGTATTGTTTCATACCAGTCTGTAATATTAATACTTAACCTTTTTTGTATTACTATCCCTCTTAGGAAGCGATAGAACAGCAGGGTTTCATCTTGTGAAAGGCGTCATAAGAAACACGAACCTAACATTTAAGCACCCTTAAATGCTAACCGATTTCACAGGATGACTTAGTTAATGGCGCGTGGCCTCCTAAGAGGCCTGGTGCAGGTCTTTCAAGCTGACGCCGTACAGAAGACCTGTGCGTCTGTGAGGATGCGACCACTACTTATGATGAATTCTAGTGATGAAGACGGCACATACACCCAGAACCCGAGCCATCGGATTTTATTATTATTATTATTATTATTATTATTATTATTATTATTATTATTATTATTATTACATTTTTCTTTTTACAATTTGCCTTACGTCGCACCGACATAGGTCATATGGTTACAATCGGGTAGGAAAGGGCTAGGAGTGGGAAGGAAGATTTTGTGGCCTTAATTAAGGTGCCCGGTGTGAATTTTGGAAACCACGGAAAACCATCTTGAGGGCAAAAATGCCCGACCTGGCCAGGAATCGAACCCGGGGCCCTCTGGACTAAAGGCCAGCTCATTAATCATTTAGCCATGGAACCGAACACAGGATGAGTGAAAATGCCGCATACCCACGGACGTAATGTCTTCTATGTAGTCTATAGGAGCAATAGCTCGGTAGAAATAGGATATCGTACTCATAGGAACGGACAAGAAAGAGAGTAGGTGAGAATGAGGAGATCTAGGCTTTAGTTAGCAATTAACTGTGTGAATGAAGCTATGAATGTGAAGTGACTTTCGTGGTGGCGTCATGTAAAACGAATAGAGGAGGAAAGGTTTCCTAGAAGTACAGTAGAACCTGTTTGCAAACTGAACCTGTATATAGCATAAACATTGTATTAACGGAAATATTCCATGGCCCCATAGGATTAAAACTAAAACATCGGTATTTACAAAGGTACCTGTACTTAGCGAAACTTGCCCAACTTGGAAACGGAAACAGTTCTTCGGTATACATCTAAACATCTAAGAACGGGAAAATCCAAAAACCGAGAAATCGAGATTTGTCCTGAAATTCTAACTGTGGCAGTAAATCTGTCAGCCAGCAATGTTGGGATTCAATCCCGGAACCTTGAACACAGGAGGCGAGTGCTTTACCAACTATGCCAGAGAGTCGACCCATCTGTGCTTTATTGGATGACGTGATGGAATATCTCAGAACACTGAAGCCAAGGAAGTCACTTTAGAATGAATGTGTGAATAGCCAACGTAGTAGGGTACTAACATAAACCTCACGTTCCCATAAATACGTTTCCTTTAAGGAAATCTGGCCGTAATGGCGGCGCTGCTGTACTATATGATGCATGGCAGGCAATATAACGTACAGAAAGCATAAAGCAAACATTTCTCGCCGAGCCAGCGAAGCGCAGATGATATAACATCCTCGCATATGACATATCACGTTCCTTATCGGCTACAAGGATGGCTAATGTTACAAACTTCAAGTTATGACCTTCATTTGGAAGCAAGTAAAAAAAAATCTAAAAGTCATTCACGAAAGGAGGAATAGCTATTCAAGACGAAATGATAAGAGGCCTTCTGAGAAAGGAAGCGACGAGCTGTGAGTCAGGTTTGATAGTGTCTGTTTGCGGCCATCTCTTCAGTGACAGTTTTCAAAACTCAAAACCGAACCTCTCCAGCGCCTGTAGAAATGTTGGCAAGGCTCAGTGCGGGTCTATCGTCGACAACACAATATCACAAAGAAGATGTCAAATCTATATAAACATTCATGAAGATGATGATGATGATGATGATGATGGTGGTGATGAAGCTTGTTGTTTAAAGGGGCCTAACATCTAGGTCATTGGCCCCTAATGGTACGAGATGATTCGAAATATAATGACAATTAAAATTTCAAAATTCATCACCTGACAAGAATTCAGTACATGATGATGAAGAACGAAGGAATGAATGAATGAATGAATGAATGAATATGAATTGAAAATAATCAGCGGATCCACCTCATAGTATTGAATGTTAAAATAATTCCAAAATCCATCCACTGATTAGACGACGATGAACAATGATGATGAACTTTAAACAATCAGCGGAACCGACCCGCAATGCCCCAACTTCCCACAAAATAATTTAAAACAATGGTATAAGCAATACGGCAGATTAAACTGACTCGTAAACGAAAAGTAGCACCAACTCTGGCTCTATTAACAGAAAAACAAACACGTAATACCATATTTCCAACACAAAACCGCATGAACTACTGATCATAATTGAACATGTTTAAAAGCCACTCTGATCAGCCTTCGTGAACACAAAAACCACGACCATGGCAAACAAAAACGTGCTGCGACACAAGAGAGAAGAGCAGCAGATTTGAGCATCACGATTGTCACTTTTCATTTTACAACCGCCAGAAAACAGGAGACTCCAGACACACGGCAGCCGATAAGGACACTCCTATCATAGTGACCAGAAAGGGGAGGACTTTCGGGTATTCACAGCGAAAATAATAATAGGAGAAACTTCACCTATTAAAGCAACAACCCGAATAGGAGAGAGTTAAAAAGTTGTTTTAAATTTTGCAATCACTGGCTTAAAACCAGAACAGACAATTAACTGATCGGGAGGTCGGGAAGGAATGTAAAAAACACTTTTCGCTTTGCTAAAATCATATGATCACGGTTACTAGGTAACATTGTCTGACCATCCATTTATACCTTACATCACTGCCCGCCTGCACGGTTGCGATGGTTACACCTCCGTCACACATTTTGTCACGCCACGTTACACAAATTTTCGGATGGCCCCCAACCAAAACACATATTTGTGTCAAAATCGAGAATTTCCCACCCAACTCGAGATAGCTGGCCGTTAAATAATATTTCAACTCACACTGACTACAGTATATAGTTAATTTCGAAACTACCTATCACGCGGTACGTACGTCAACACTTGCGGTCATGACCCTGACACAGCTTTGTTAGAATTTTTTCGACACAATCATCCAAGTTATTAAGCATTTGTCATAGCGTAAAATGAGTGTCACCTATCCTTGCCGATAGAAAGAGGGGTCCTGTTCGTTGAACCTTTACACGTCCATATTCTTCCGTACCATTCCATCAATAGTGGAGATATCAAATAAATGGCTTACCACAAGGAAGTGTTCTGTCATCAATATTGTTTAACATCTACACTTATGACCAACCTCTCCCTTTGAACACGAGCAGTAGCCTATGCCTAAGATCTGGCATTAGCAAGGGAAATCTTTTGGAGATGTTGACGTCCACTTAACAGATGCGTTGAGAGAAACGGATGCCTGTTACTGTTACAATCAACTCGTTCCAAACCGAGCAAAAACTCAATAGTGTATATTCCACATTAAGCACAATCAGGCACGTCGCGAACATAATATCTCATGATAAGGATTGCGTTTAGTAAATACGCCTCATCTAAAATATCTGGGAGTCACTCTCGGTCGTACTCTGACTTATAAGCAGCACTGCCAAAACACAAGGCTGAAGATGGAAGCTAGGAATAACATCCATTGCAAGATCCCTGCTAGCTCGTGGAGTTCTCAACCAATAACTCTAAGAACGTCAGCACTTGCATTATGTTATAGTACTACAGAATATGCGTGCCCAGTTTGGTACGACTCAATCCACGCAAACAAAATTGACAAGACGCACAATCAAACATGTAGTTTTCTTACAGATTTTCTGAGGCTTACACCCCATGTAAAACTCTACCAGCTTGCAGGGATAGCACCACTAGACGTTCGTCGTGAGGCAGATGCCAGTGCAGTGAGAACTAAACAGGTCCATCAGCAATCTCACCCCTATATGATTATGTACCAGGTACCCCTAGACTGAGGTCGAGGAGGTTTCCTCAAAATCACTGCTTTCTTCTTCTTCTTCCTCTTCTTCTTCTTCTTCTTTGCCTACCGATTTCCCCACACCTGTGGGGTCGCGGGTGCGAACTACGTCGAGCATGTGGAATTGGCCCTGTTTTACGGCAGGATGCCCTTCCTGATACCAACCTTATATGGAGGGATGTAATCACTATTGCGTGTTTCTCTGGTGATTGGTAATGTAGTGTGTTGTGTGAATATGAAGAGGAGAGTATTGGGACGGACACAAACACCCAGTCCCCGAGCCAGAAGAATTAAACAGAAGCGATTAAAAATCACCGACCCGGCCGGGAATCGTACCCGGGACCCTCTTAACTGAAGGCCAGTACGCTGACCATTCAGCCAACGAGTCGGACTCCTGAAAATCACTGTAGTCTTCCGAATTACAGCAACTACAGCAAGAACACAAATGTGGATTTCTAAACTTCAGAATAACTCTACCTGTCCTCGCCATTCGGCAAATTTCCCACCTGAACACGAAAAAAGTTGGATTGTGTGGAAGTCAATCGTCTTCGTTCTGGAGTTGAAGGATCGAAGAATAATCTCCAGAAATTGAAAACGGAAATTCTACAAGGGATTGCCTGCTGTGCGCAACATATGTACAAAAGATCTCCTTGCGACACCAAACGCTACCGAGGTTGCACGTCACTGGTCTAACGGGGTGTCAATTTATCACTGCAATATGTATTAACATATATATATATATATTCGCTTCTGGCTCGAATAAATAAACCAATATTATTAACGAATGCGTCCGAAATCGTTCAAGCTTCCACAAATTCACGGCGTCACTTCCACACTTGTGGGATAGATATTAAGATTTCATCATTTACAAACACAATCCTCCAGGTAATGCTGACAGATTTCAAATGCATCTCTGGCAGATATGAATAATGCAGACAACATTTTCGGTGGTAACATTCAATAAACAAGACTTAAATACAGTGCTTTAAATTAAATGTAATCCAATTTTAAACCAAAGATTGAGTTTGAGGCAAAATTAAGTGGCTACAATAGATCAGTATTATCAGAGAATAGAATTTTCTGTTCAGTCTTGGTTTATTATCCCCTCAATAAACGCAATATCGTCTTCAAACAAAAACTTGTACAGGCTTCTTAGAACCTTCACTTTCTTTTCGTTGATGTCTGGGGAAGCGGTCATTTCAATGTTGATGTTTTCTTATCTGCAAGTACATTTCCAAATGCGACAAATTTTGAAATTTGCAGTGAAGGTGCAAGAAAATAAAACATGACCACCTCTCATTGTGTTCATGATTACACAATGCATTTCTGTGAATGGGACATTATTTCCGAATACTGGCTTGCCCAAAAAGATTGGAGATAGAACTTATCCCACTCTGGCATCCATCTCAACTTCAAAAATGGAGAAAGGTTTCTGCGCCACAATACCAGTGCAGTAAGATAAGGCTTGACATTCCCAATCACTTCTTTCTGGTTAATGTACTGTCTGAAAAGGACAAAATTCCTATCAGACTGTGAGAAGCTGTGACCATGAACTGGGAAAAGTTACCCAGATAACTTTAAACAGATGTTATTACATATCCCGCTGAATATTTCACCACTATTAACTAGAGAAAAAGGCGGACGAAGCTATTTATTCTACGTAAAATGGGCCCACAGGTTTATGTGCCCTTTGTATGCCGACCACCTCAATTGATATATTCAAATATCTGACCTGCACTGAACCAAAACTGTGAGAAACGGAAAGCATCTATAATGCAGTGTGAGGAAGAAATGAGGACACTAAAAAGGACGAAGAAAGGACTGTCAAGCACAAAGAACAAAGTGGAGAATATGAACCCAGCCTCTAATTAATTCCAGAGTAAGTCGGGTCTAGTTCTCTCCGCAGACAGGTAGGAGATCATATAATTATGAAGGTTGAGAATAAATTCCTTCCAATTTGTCTGTCTACGGAGCATGAAATGCCCACTAGCAATTACTGCTGGATTCCAGGTATGTTAGTATGTAAAGAGAGAACTCCGATAATTTAATTGGAACGAGTGAAGAGACTATTTAATTTTAACTGCAGACATTCGTTTAATAAGGCTATCAAACAGACACCACAAGACTTTAACATCGGTCTAAATTCCTGGAAAGGGCAATGACAGTGGAGTGTCAACAAATGTGGAACCTTTGTTACCGTTCAATAGTAGGACCATTCCTTTATTCTGACGCACTCCGCGAAGTATTTGAACTTTACAACTGTACCTTTATACGAACAAGATTGGACAAATAATTTCTAAACTGCCAACCTCCCTTGTAGCATAAAAGAAAAAGAGAGTATTAATCAAGATTTAAATAATTCGTTCGGAATGTTCTCACAGGTGACGTTCGTGGGTTCGTGTCTGGGAGGAGTTGGATGACATTTAAAAATGAACATGTCAACTTCAGTGACAAATCAGTAACTTTTAACACGCACTTAGACGTTCATTTCAGGCATTTTAATCTGACGTCATTTGGGCTACCTGCGCATAAATTTTGACGTTCCGTTATCTCCACCAGATGGCAGCATAGTAAACCGGACCTATGCTGAGCTAACTATGACTAAGTTGTAATTAATTTTTTGGGGTAAACACCAAACATGTCACCAGATATATTTTACATGTCGACATCGTATGATATAAAGAGTCGAATGTACCTTTTCCTCCCTTCAAAAACCCAACAACTCTGCCGCGTTTGAACCCCCTGATCTTGGAATACGCAAGCCGATACTCTACAACTAAGAAATATAACTAGGTAATCGAGTAGCTCAGACGGTTGAGGCGCTGGCCTTCTGACCCCAACTTGGCAGGTTCGATCCTGGCTTAGTCCGGTGGTATTTGAAGGTGGCCAAATACGTCAGCCTCGTGTCAGTAGATTTACTGGCACGTAAAAGAATCATCCTCTCTTAATACTAGAGGTAAAATGGGGGGGGGGGATCTGACACTTCGAAGAATTACGTTAACGGCAGAGGAAAGGAAAGGAACATGAAAGGAGTGAAAATGAAAGACTTCCTAGAATTCGCAAACCTAATACCGTCGGGCTCGGAAGACAACAGGAGTCAAACAAAGGAGATCAGACAGAAAAGAGGAAAATCAGGAGCCTGACACATACAAGTGGATGCCGTGCCAGACTCAGCCAGAGGCCTAGTTGTCGCAAACTTCGCTCCCTAATTTACAGCCCCTTGGTTCCCCTTTAAGTTGCCCGAGGGGAATACCGCTTTATTTGTTCTGCAGAATATCGCAGCAGTGTTTATTCGTATTAATTTCACAATCTGTATTTACAAATGTTCATTACAACAGAATCGGTGGTTCTAATATACCACTCCATGGCTGAATGGTTTGTGGCTTAGGTGGGATCAGAGATGTGAATGTTAATTGGCTCCGGAGTTGGGCGTTTGTGCTATCCCGGACATTCCTTCAGCTCACACACACCACACCATCCTATACGAATCAGATTCCGCTCATCCTCGTCAAAGGTTCCGTCCTAAAACGGCTGCACCAGGCTCGAAGCAGTTTTAGCTGCCATCCCCGAGGCCCGGGTTCGATTCCCGGCTCTGCCACGAAATTTGCGGCGTGGTACGAGGGCTGGAACGGGATGCACTTGGCCTCGGGAGGTCAACAGAGTAGAGGGGGTTTTGATTCCCACCTTAGCCATCCTCGAAGTGGTTTGCCGTGGTTTCCCAATTCTTCTTCAAGCAAATGCCGGGATGGCATCTATCTTAAGGCCACAGCCGCTTCCTTCCCTCTCCCTTGTCTATCCCTTCCAATCTTCCCATCACCCCCACTCAAGGTCCCAGTTCAGCATAGCAGATAGGGCCGCCTGGCCTAGGTAATGTCCTCCTGCCCAGTTGTATCCCCGACCCAAAGTATCTCGCTCCACGACATTTCTCTTGAGGCGGTAGAGGTTGGATCTCTCCGTGAGTCCGAGGCAAAAACCAAACCTGGAGGGTAAACGGATTAAGAAAGGTGAACGCACCAATAGTACGTACACACCTCGTAACTTATCCACCATCCCAGCTATAACAGCGTATGATATAACTTCATGTTGTTTTCGTTGAAGCAGAACATATGAATATCGTGTTCACTACATACAGTACATATTGAATAGATATTAAGTACGGAACAAAAATGGCCAACCGGACACCAGGGGAATCCGAAACCACAACGTTTCGAGTTTGCGTCGAATTCTCTTGCTACTGAGCTACGGTGGCCTCGATAATTATTTTCTGTTGGACAGGATCTAATTTATAGGTTTGGCACTACTGCCAGCAGAAGTGCAGAGTGCGCACAAGTCACCCATTCTGGGCCATTTCAATGAATATTAAATATTCACGAGCGCATTGTATTAAAAACAAACAATAAATTTACGAGGCCATGTTCAGGAAATAGTTCATTTCGAAGAGATGTTAAGTACAGAACAAAAAAAGGCCAACCGGACACCAAAAGAATCCGAACTCACAAACTTTTAAATTCAATATCTATTAAATGTACTGAAAACGCCCTGTCCGGCTCCATGGCTATATGGTTAGCGTGCTGTCCTTTGGTCACAGGTGTCCCGGATTCGATTCCCGGCAGGGTTGGGAATTTTAACCATCATTGGTTAATTTTCCCTGGCACGGCGGCTGTGTGTATGTGTTGTCTTCAACATCATTTCATCCTCTTCACGACGTGCAGATCGCCTCCAGGTGTCAGATCAAAAGACCTGCACCTGGCGAGCCGAATCCGTCCTGGGATCTCCCGGCACTAAAAGCCATACGCCATGTCATTTCAACACGCCCTAATAAGTTGAAGTCGGCGGTTGCAGGATAGGTTTCGGCTTACAAGTGACCACGGCTCGTAACTCCTACTGACCAAACGAGCAGAGGACGGATGGCTACGGCTCTACAGCTCTGCATTCGAGAGACGGAGAGGGGTTCGTCCCCACCGTCGACTGTCCTGAAAATGGATTTCGGTGGTTTTTCATTCTCCTCCACTAAGGTGAATGCCGGGACAGCTCCTCGTAGAGGCCACGGCCGCCAAACACCTCACCTTCTCCACACATCTCCATCACCACACAAATCTCCTGGCTTGAAACACGGCGTCACTGTTTAAGAGGCCCGCCTCCCCCTTCAGGAGAGGAATGGAAACAATTTAGTAGTAGTAATAGTAGTAGTAGTAGTAGTAGTAGTAGTAAGTTCAACGTTTATTTCGAGTACTTTTTTTTCTATTTGCTTTACGTCACACCGACATAGATACTGTAGGTCTCATGGCACGATGGGATGGGAAAGGCCTAGGAATGGGAAGGAAGCGGCCGTGGCCTTAATTAAGTTCCAGCCCCAGCATTTGCCTGGTGTGAAAATGGGAAACCATGTAAAACCATCTTCAGGGCTGCCGTCAGTGGGCTTCGAACCTACTATCTCCCGGATTCAAGCTCACAGCTGCGCGCCCCTAACCCATGGCCAACTCGCCCGGTTATTTCAATTACAGTGTGGTCGTAAAAATTAATTATGATGATGATGCTTCTAGTTTAAAGGGGCCTAACCTCTAGGTCATTGGCCGCTAATGGTACGAAATGCGACGAAATATAATGACAATTTAACATTCAAAAATTCATCCACTGACTCGAATTCAAAACTTGATGAAGATGAACGAATGGACGAATATCAATATAGAATAATCAGCGGATCCAACTCGCAATATTAACAGTTAAAAATAATTTCTAAATAGTCCACTGAGAAGAACTCAAAAAGACGACGACGAACAATGATTATGAACTTAAAACAATCACTGGATCCGACCCGCAATGCCCCACCTTCCATAAAATAACTTAAAACAATGGTATATACTGACCAAGGGGCTGCTTTCAAAGCAAATCCTGAATCGATGACACTTGATGCCTAAAGGGGTCCAAAATCCAGGTCAACGGCCCATCGTAATGGTACTTATCGCTAAGAAAGTAAGAACCATGGTATTTTTTCATGTAGCGGTACTAATCACAAGTAATGTAGACTCACAGTGTTCCTCACATTGTGGTACTATTCACAGGTAACGCAGACCTATGGTGTTTCTCACATAATGGCGCCACTCATAGGCAACACGAAGCCATGGTGCTCCTCACATAGTGGTACTAATCAAACGGACCCGTACTATCCCGCGGTGTTCCTCACATAGTGGGTGCTATTCACAGTCACCGCAAACCCACGGCGTCGCTCATATAGTGGTACCAATTGCAAGCATCGCCCAGACCTGTGGTGTTCCTCGATACACAGGCCCATGATGTCCACAACCAGATACTGAAACACGCCAGTGTAGCCACCTCTTACTCCTTGGAGTGTTACAACCGAACCTGGACAGAGGGGAGCCTCCGACATAGTGACTGTAAACCCATTGTGATCCACCCACAGAGCCATGGTATTCCTCATATAGTGGTAACCTACTAATTACAAGAAAACTCGGTTTATGGTGTCCCTCGTGTGATGGTACCAATCACAGGTAATCTCATGGTTCAAAATTCAGCATTTCTTGATCGCCCCTTTTAGTCGTCTCTTTTCAGTTCTCTTTTACGGTGTGGAAACATGGACCATTACAGAAGCCACCACTGCTAGACTGGAAGCATTTGAACTCTGGCTATACAGAAGAATTTTGAGAATATCATGGACTCAGAAGATTACAAACGTTGAGGTTCTACGCCGAGTTAACAAGAGACCAGAGCTGATCAACATCATTATGTGTCGTAAACTACAATATTTCGGACACATCATGAGGAATCAGAAAAGGCATGAGCTGCTTCAACTTATCCTGCAAGGAAAATAGAAGGAAAAAGATCTCCTGGGCGAAGAAGAATTTCCTGGCTCGACAACCTTAAAACCTGGTTCAACAAAACATCTGCAGAACTGTTCCGAATTTCAATGGATAAAGCCCAAATAGCCATGTTGATCGCCAACGTCCGAGGCGGACAGGCACGCTAAGAAGAAGTAGACAGGCAGGGAATACTGTACCTCCCACCCACGGCGGTTGGTACAAATTTTAATGATCCCAAAATATATTATTTCAACATGTATGACATAACTGAGTTTCCTTTCTTTTGATGTATACTGTACTACATAGTCCACAGAAGTTCACTAATAAAAAGCGAGGAAGAGGGTGTAATCTTCTTAAATATATCAAGAACTGGAGGAAGTGCCTCTTGGTTCATTTGGAAAGTTTTGAATAACAGAGCAGTTTGCGTTAAGTAACGCGCTTTGCGTGGTGACAGCAAAAGATAAAAGATAGGCTGGTTCATTTTCCAGCGCGCTGCGGCAGATAATGGTGAGTGTGGTCATAAAATACGGGGAGGGCATCCCCCGAGGTCTGCCGGCAACAAAAAGACCGAAAATAAGGGTTGGTTGAAAATACGTCCTTTGCTAACCATATTATAATCTGCTTCTATAGACTTGAGGACTGACCATTTTCTTCATGAAGTTTGCACGAGCTGAATTGAATCAATATCACAAAACTAATTGAAAGAACGTAAATTTAAGTGTATTTATACTCATTACCACGGCCAGTATTTTGATGACCTAAAAAAGTTTAAAAATGATATATAAAATGACGGCAAAAATCCAGTAAAATTATTAGAAAACATATATATTTTAAATGAAATTTTACAATCAATTTGCTAATCGAGTTGCTGTAGTCTATATTCGAGCCTCCGTGGCTCAGACGGCAGCGCGTCGGCCTCTTACAGCTGGATACCGTGGTTCAAATGACGGTCCCTCCATGTGATATTTGTGCTGGACATAGCGAAGGCGGGACAGGTTTTTCTCCGGGTACATAGCATCTATCACTCATTAATAATCACCTTGGGAGTGGCAAACCCATTGTAATAATAGCCTACATATGGTTCATTCATTACATCCCTGACCCGGTCAAAGACTGTATAACAGGATGTAGGTTTTCATATAGTATATGTTGTTGACACAATGTTAACACACAAACAGATGAAAACACGCCGAGTCACTCTATACTATACTAAATTGTATGGATACTTAATCTAATTTCACGCTTTGATGACGTTGGACGTAAATACTTGTTTAACTTTCAGCTCATTGTTTATTACTGCAAGTTCAGTTTTCCTTTCAAGAATTTACTTTCAGTTAATTTGTCCGTTAAGTTGGGAACATCTCAAGAGCAAAACAAAAAACGAAAATTTTTCAGTTAGACAATCTAATGCATTATTGGATTAGAGCATACATAAAATAGTGCACTTCAAATGTGATGTATAGTCTTACCTCATTTCGCCTAACAATACTGCAACTTTCACTTCACATATTTTGCAGTAAAGAATTTCACGATAGGTAGGGAAAAAAATCCTCGCCGAATTCCGAAATTATTTGTTTGAAACGAGCAGCCCTACTTGGCTTTAATTTCGGCATTTTATATATGTACTTTGCAAACAAAAATCGGAATCGATAACAAAAGTTAACTCCACACACGTATAGTTACGCTGATACACTTAACCAGACTGGCATTACTTGGCCAAGCATTTGTCCCGTTACCCCCACTTTCAACATCCCTCTCGGATTAGTTAACAACTGTATGTATCTCTCTTAGAAGTTGGACATTTCCAAGAAGTAACGGGTGATCAAATTTTTTTAGTCCCTAGATTGGCAAAGTAATGAAGTAATGAAGATTCTCAGGTCTCCGTATTCACCCTGTCTTTAAGTTGCGTTAATAGCCAATACCACACACGTAAATGATTCCATATCCTCAAACACATAAGAAAATGACTCAAAAAGTATAAAATAGTCTAATAAATTCCATAAAATGACCAAATATTGACGCATGATTTTAAAAAATGACATAAAAGTACAAAATTGCAAAAAATGATAAATGACCTACTGAATTAACATTTCTACAATGTGCGAACTATGATCAGGATTTCTGAACAAGTTAGCAATGTCTGTTGTGAACGAATTTACAGATGACTTGTCATCAAAATTGTAGCCCTGTTCATTACATCTGAATACATTACTTCCCATACTGATAACAGTTCTTGGAAGATACGATAATCAACTTCCAATGTTTTTATTTCCCACATAAAGGCTAGCAAACGTTACCGAACTCACTCTACAAACGTACTCTACAGACACATTTTATGAAACATATACCATGGCTAGCCCGGATTCATCCCTGATGAGATTTAGGAGTGTCATTGCGCGATGTTCGTTACTTTCATTGATCTCCCACCCCCTCCCTATGGCGTTAAAGCCCTCGAAGGACCTTGGCCTACCGAGCGACAGCTGCTCAGCCCTAAGGCCTGCAGATTACGAGGTGTCGTGTGGTCAGCGCGACGAATCCTCTCGGCCATTATTCTTGGCTTTCTAGACCGGGGCCTCTATCTCACCGTCAGATAGCTCCTCAATTATTTCTAATCACGTAGGCTGAGTGGACCCCGAACCAGGCCTCAGGTCCAGGTAAAAATCCCTGACCTGGCCGGGAATCGGACCCGAGACCTCCGGGTAAGAGGCAGGCACGCTACCCCTACACCACTGGGCTGGCTCATTGATCTCTCTCAGTCAATTTGAAACTATGAAAGCGACTAAGCTCATTACGTAGCCAGTTCCTACCACGGAAAACAATCTTCAGTACTGTACTGCCAAAAGTGGGTTTTGAACCCACCACTTTCCGAATACATTCTAACAACTATAAGGCCACAACCACGCGGTCAACTCACTCGGTGTTGTTGTCGTCGTCGTCGTCGTCGCCGTCTATATTATTATCGCCGTCAATTCTCTCACGGTCTGCGAACATCATCGGCATGAGTCACACTACTCTTCGGTGTATGATATGCGACTGAGGGTTGTATTTCTCATTAACAAAAGGCACTTGAAGAGAAGACAGTCTTAAGGAATAAGAAATTCATCGCTTAACTATGAAATAAAAAGATTCTAAAAACTATTTCCTGATGATGGAAATATTCGAATGCAGAAGTCGAATTTCTTAGAAAGTACCAACGGTAAGCTTGGCTTCAACACACTGAACAATCTAGGTCATTGGAGATGGTGGTAGGCCTAAACTTAAATATTCCTAAAAAGATCAAAGGCGTAGAATGCTAAGAAAGGAAGGAAGGGAAAATGAAAGAAAATGCAAGTTTTAGCGAAAAGCTTAGGGGTCAATGGTTTATGCTGATTTCGAACAAATTGGACATGATAATTCTGAAAAACGTTGGGCTATATTTGTTGACCGGTACTTGGCGGTGGGTTTTTTTTTTTTTGCTATTTTGCTTTACGTCGCACCGACACAGATAGGTCTTATGGCGACGATGGGATGGGAAAGGCCTAAGAAGTGGAAGGAAGCGGCCGTGGCCTTAATTAAGGTACAGCCCCGGCATTTGCCTGGTGTGAAAATGGGAAACCACGGAAAACCATCTTCAGGGCTGCCGACAGTGGGGCTCGAACCCACTATCTCCCGAATACTGGATACTGGCCGCACTTAAGCGACTGCAGCTATCGAGCTCGGTAGGCGGTGGTTTTGGTGAATCAGTTACGAAGTTAAGCGAAAAGCACAAACAGGGATAGAAGGGCGAAAATAATATCCTCATGCTACCTGCGTCCACAGAATCACACTACGATATTTACTTTGATAATAACTATGTATGTAACGTGCATTTTGAGGCACAGGCATGAATGCGAAACACCATTCTTTTACTTCCCTGTAATGAAAATGTGCATTTGACGAGGTGGTTTCTCAAAGAGAGCTGGTGGTAGAGAAAAGATGGTGGCTGTCTTCTTGTTGTAATATATCATGCTTATGTATGGCCTTGTTTTCTTCCTGCCAGCTCTCGCAAGTTTCTTCCAGCTCAAAGTGCTCTTGAGTGGCGGCCGTCGTTCGAAGCATGTAAAGAACTTTCTCTTCTATCTCCCGAATGATGGACGTCTAACTCACGTCGGATATATAAGGTGGTACCACATGGGCGTTGAGAAAGTAGTAGATTGAGTAGTATTTTGAATTAAAACAGGCTAATTTTAAAATAATATTAGAATAAATATTTTCCAATTTCGGAAGTAAACGTGTAAAATGTTTTTCATGTTGCTCAGGCGGGTTTATGCGCGAGATCTGAACAATAAAAACATAATATCTCTGAATCAAAGAAATTCTGTTGATTTTGCTTCATATGAAGGGCTCAAAATACTGTGGCGAAATATCCTTGATGATTGAGGCGATAGCACTGACAGTAATAACGAAAAGAAAAATACAAACAGAAATATCAGCTCCTCTAAATACCAAAATGTGTGCAAGCTTCTAGTTCTAAGTGACTGTAGATATAATTATAACAGTTACCTCCACTTTTTAATGCAATTTCTAAACTTAAAGTATATCCCCCTCCACAACAGCCAAAGATGACTGAGGCTATTAAGAACTTTCTTTCACATAATCAGTTTAAAAGAGATCGGAACCCTGGACGAAGGACTAAGGAAAGGCAAATAATAATAATAATAATAATAATAATAATAATAATAATAATAATAATAATAATAATAATAATAATAATAATAATAATATAGGCCTAATAATTACGGTTTGCGGATACGCCAAGGTGCCGGAATTTAGTCCCGCAGGAGTTCTTTTACGTTCCGGTATATCTACCGACACGAGGCTGACGTATTTGATCACCTTCAAATACCACTGGACTGAGCCAGGATCGAACCTGCCAAGTTGGGATCGGAAGGCCAGTGGCTCAACCGTCTGAGTCACTCAGTCCGGTAATAATAATGGCGTATTGCGTCCAGAGAGGCCTGGTGTAGGTCTTTTTCTACTAGACGGCCTATAGGTGACCTGAATGTCTGTGTGGATGGGGCCCTTCATATGATGATTTCTACGAAGACGGCATACACACAAACCAAACCCCTGAACCAGAAACATTAACCAATTAAGGTTAAAATCCACGCTCCGGCCAGGAATTAAACTCGGGACCCCCTGGATCAAAGGCCAGAACGCTAATCATTTAGTCAGGGAGCCTGACAGGAAAGGTAAATGAGAGCCAGGTTAAAAAAAAAAAGAATACCCACACACCGCACCCTCTCCAAAACTAACATCCCAGGGTTGAAAGAGAACAGGAGTTGACGCTATTTAAATTTCGAACTAAATTACAACTCCCGATCCTGAAATAATAAGGTAGGCGGGCCAAATTTCGTCTTCGCATTGAATTTCGTCCCCCTAGGGATTTCTAGTTTGCACGATTGGTACCTAATGTTTAGCTGCGCGCTCACGCGTAGCCTCAGACTTGGTTGTGTGCACCACGCTTAGTGTCCGTGTACACTCCTGATCACAAGAATTCCGGGTGAGACGGAAAACAGGTACATTTGAACGTAGATTTTGGCCAACCCTGAGGATGAAAGGAAAGTAAGAGAGGCAACATCACATGTGTTCGTCTTCCAGGAGGTGTGGCCTGTGACGTTCCGCGCTCAGAGGTCACTCCCAACACCATTTTTTTTTCAATTTGCTTTACGTCGCACCAACACAGATAGGTCTTATGGCGACGATATGATAGAAAAGGGCTAAGAGTGGGAAGAAATCATCCGTGGCCTTAATTAATTTTCCTGGTGTGAAAATAGGAAACCACTGAAAACATGGCAGTTCGTGAAAGGAATAGAAAGGAAAAGACTGACCTAATAAGCACATTTTTCCCTGTGGATAACTTATAGACCTCTAATGTATTTTCGGCAATATAGAATAGTATACAGCACCTTGACCCATTCGAATACTGATCACGATCAGTCTCGTATGAATGTAATTCAGTGTTTCCAAACTGCTAAAACAATGGAGTTGGATACAGACGTTAAAATGCTTCAGTAGTCGGCGAGTGTTATACGTTTTCGGTGCTTTCACTCCCCCGTCTTACTAGAACGCACAGTTTTCTTTTAGATACGAAGTACCTCGAAGAGGGCACGGAGGGCCTTAAAACTCTCACAAAATCGGGGCAACTTGAGAAGGCAACTAGAGGGCAAGACAAAAATGAAAATCATTTCCTATTAACAAAGTAATGAAGAACCATTCACTTTCCCAGTTTTCCCTAAATAGTTTCCTCCAGTCATTTGGATGGCTAGAAAATTATCATCTTTGTGGAAAACCAGTGCACTGTTTAAGACTATAATCGACTTTTCATTTTATACAAATTCAATTATTTTCGTGCGCAGGAAGCGTTCATTTTATTTATTTATTTATTTATTTATTTATTTATTTATTTATTTATTTATTTATTTATTTTCTTACAAAATACGTTCTATTGTTTCTTTCAAGACATTTTACTAAGATATTATGAGAATATAATATTTTTATTTATTACAACTCGCATATCATTATTATTTGGATTGTGAAGAATATTAATTTACAAGTGTTCGTAAACAGAAACATTGTCTCTGTCTTATTTTTATATGTCATTTGTCCCATTTAAGTTTCTCTCCTATTTCCACAATTCAGAAAGAAAAATAGCATAATATTTCAGTAAAAGGGTGGGCTCTATGTCTTTAAATAAAACAGTTACCTTCTTTCATCTTAATTTATTGCATATTTTAGTGCAAAGTAGATTAATTCTTCTTTTGACAGTGCTTGCAAGAGTATTAAAGTAGTTTAATTTAATAGGGCCTATACTGACGGAAATAAGGGCCATTCTTTCTTACAATGATTGAGCGCGATATCATTTGATAATGAAGTAATGGTCAAGACCGCCAGCATTTCAGCCACCCTTCGCGAACAAGAATTACAAAGAAACTGGAAAATTTGACCGCAATAAGTTGACATACACAGTACGTCTGTTGCCTGGGCAGGCGGGTAAGCAAGTACCTTCCCCTCCGAGTGGGTTTTGTTCATGCTAGATATCCCCTGTTTCGTTCTCTTTGCCAAATACAGTAGAGACAATACGCGACATTTCCGAATTTAGCCTTGTTAAAATGGGAGACAAGTCGCAAGTGGCGCTCCTAGTGGCTTGACCTGAAAATTCGCGTTAAATTCAAATATCAATGGAAACATATATATACGGAAATGAATAAATAAATTACGTCTAGAAAGAAAGTGTTACTAACTTCAAAGTTGCTGAAGCAATTCTGGAGAAATGAATGAATAATTATTTAACAGGTTATTATTAAAAGACTGAAATTAGACGTATAATCAAGATGTGAAATGGACTGCTGTGAAAGGACTTGATCTTTCATTTATGCATTACTTTTTTAGCTTTGGAATTCCTGCCTGAACGTTCACAGCTAGATTTTTCTTTTTTCTCATTTAAAAGCATTGTGTCATCATACTAAAACACTTGTCAACAAAAATATCGGCACATTCCTTACACACATGATTCAATGAATTTACATTTAAGAGCTGGACAATTTTCCTTTTAACTTGAAGCCTACTAACAGAAAGAAAATCTATAAATTTAGCCTCAAAAACATTCAAACTTTCCCTATAAGCAATACTTGCCATAATGCCATTACATTAGGGTATAGCAAATTTGCACCATCATATTGTTTCAACAAAATATGTACATTTCTTTAATCAACCATATTTTCTTCAGTGCTTGACAACGCATTACGGCATTCCAAATGGGGTAACTTTGAACACAACCAGCCACACACATGCATATGTATTTTCCTGAATTAAATCAAACCCACAGATCACACCTACAACAACACATCGGTATTGAAGGTTAACTGCTGCACTATATTATAAAATAAGCTTATTATATTTTAAGCCAATTAAAATGTGGGTCGCGCAGGTCAGTGCATTGATGTTAATATGTGTGTCCGACATGTTTGATTTTGCTATCCTTACCTAATTGGTCAAACAGTTGCATCATAATAAAAATCGTAACTCTGATTGGTGGAGAGCCTGTGTCATAATGAGACTTGAACTATGAGCCTCATTAAGATTCAGTTTTTGGCATGTAATACTTATATTTTGACATCGTCGAGCATAAAGGCTATTAAGACAGTAAGAGACAAGATAATGGATTAAAAACGAAATAAGAATATTTTTTTTCAAAAATGGCCTTAAAGATTCATTATAGTGAAAGTGTTTGGTAAGGTTAAAAAGAAAAAAAAATCTACTTATAATACCTTTGGTGGGACGAAATTAGGAATACATTTTTGGTAGTTTAGTTTTTTTTAGTGTTTATGTTTTTGTCAAATATTGACTACCTTACGTTATAACAGTTTCATTGTAACTTACTCGGCAGTGGAGAATATACTGAGTAATATATACTGTATATACCAATTTCCAGCCCTATCCATAATATTCCTGAATTTCTACAAGTCCAAATCTGCTAAGGGGAAGGAATATTGGCCCCCTACTTTATACCATCCAAGCGTGTGCGTCAAAATGTCAATATCTAAGGGAATACATTACCAACGACACTCACCGAAAGTAATCGTGGTTTGGTTTCAAACCGCGAAAAACTGCATCTCGGAGTTAATTTTATATGATAGTGAAAAAGCTCTTGGTATATAGATGAAAATAATACTGTTCGAATTCACGGAGTTTTTTAAAACTTTGGTTCTTTGTAAGAAGAATAGTGCGATAGTGGTTATCACACTGCCACTAGGTGAATTACGTTAATAACCATAATTAATCATAAACCGCATTTAGCTAACCATACAAACTAGGATTCCAATTATACTGAATAAGGTCGGGTTATAATAGTAGCAATTATTAATTATACATAATAGGTTAATTTTACACTTTAGTGATACGTAATAATTCCATAAAATAATGGTGCTTTCTTTATTAGTTGCAACAATCTCTACCTTAGCCTTGTTAAAATTAAATTAACGAACAGATATACACACTCGTCATAATCTGATGAAACCAGAGCACCAGTAACTAGAACGAGTGCATATGTTCATTTTACTGCTTCAGATGTGATGCACATTTTATGTGATCAATATTCAGCTCTTATCATTGCTATTTCGTCGTTTTTTACGGTGATAATGGTTTACCCTCTGCATTCAGTAAACCATTAAATGTACTTGGGGGTGGGGAGGGGGAGGGGAAGGGGAATGTTAGCGCAGAGGCTTAGCTGTTGGCTTTCAGCAAGGATGGCCGAAGTTCGAGTCTCGGTAGAACCAGGGCTGGAATTTTTACCTGAGAAATCACGTGGCACCAGGAAGGGCATCCGGCCTTTCACGACCAAAAAAAAAAAAAAAAAACCAAAAAACCAAAATGAGAATAAAGTTATTGGTTTCATATAATTTAAAACGACAAGGAGTAAGAAATACATCGATGGACTCATTATCTCCTCGAGTTTCTTTGAAATCTACACTGCACATTACAGTGTAGTTAAGTGAAGAAAAATCCACAGGCTGTTTCCGGGCCTTCGAACGGGTCAGGGATTGAATTAATGAAGCCCCCATCTAGAGGTGAGGATAGGTATTGTGCCGGCTGCCGAAGTCTGTCACACTCCTTTGGGGCAAATTATTAATGAATGAATGAATGAATGAATGAATGACCATTTATTGAACATTGGAGGCATTTAGCCCAGATACATGTTCACAATTAAATTACATAAAACAAAGAACCCTTAAATCCAGTGAAACTGAACAACTATAGACATAACTAAAAATACACCAATTAAATTACTAAGTGGCCTCTTACACAGGCGGATGACCAGTCCACATGTAATGGCAACCCTACAACCCTCTAATCTTACAACTAACTTGGTGGCCCCCACACATACGGAATACCGGACACTATGCAAGGCGCCACCCCTAACTAAATCTACTAAGCTGCCTCTAACATGGACGGATGACCAGCTCACATGCTAGGGCACCCCCTACATCTAAATTAAGCCTATAACTAACTATTTACTACATTAAATCTATACTAATTCTATCCTAAATCTGTCTGGCCGTGACACCCCCCTGGTGAGGAACTTAAACCACCCTTCCCTGGGATGTCACGACCAGACATGTCTCATGAGGCTCGGAAACCGAAACCTCACCGACCCCTTAAGTTGTCAACGTTATTCCTCACCACTCCTTCATGTGTAACAGCCCACAAGTGTGCGGATGCCAGCTCCACATGTAGGCCGTCACGTCTGTATTCTTCTGCCGAGACGGTGGTATGACTCGGCTCATCTTTCGCTGTCTCATTGTCAACTTACTTCCTCTAACCTAATACAACTCCCTACCTTACTCTACTCTACACGTGCAGACGTACTGAATCAGCACTTAGGTTGAGATAGGTCAGGCCTATCTCCCCCTCTTCATCTCTACGTCACCAGCCAAACACTACCGTATCTAACAGAAGGAAAAAAAACAACAGACAGACAAAAAGACTTACCAACAACCACAAACAACCTGATTAGAAGGAAAACAATACGACTTACTTATCAATGAACTAAATGTTACTAATTATAAAATATACAATACGTAAGGAGCAAAGGAACAAAACTGAACATATATATAAACGGGACATAATACTAAAATTATAATTATTGTCGCCCTTACTATTACTGACTTGAACTCTGTAATGTTCCATATCTGTGTTTCCCTCTTTCATCACTTTCTTCAGCATTTACCCTTCCCTCATTCACCACTTTTTTTTTCTCCCACAGTCTTTTTACAATTGCCAATAATTTCGGTAGTTTCCCTGGCCTTCTCCATTCCCTGTTCATTAATTTGACGAGAGTATAATATTCAGATTCTCTTTCCATCTTATTTATCTCTTCCGCTTCCAAGTATTTAACCCGTAATGCTCTTATACTTTCACACTGTCTCAAGAAATGTGCATTTCCTAACTCCTTCTCACACAATAAACATGTATTTGCCACTTCAGTAAAAGCCTTATTCTTATAAACTCCCATCATCCACCATATCAATCCCTTGTATTCTCTTTTGGTTAATTTATCATGTGTTATTTTCATACCTGGATATATGTTCATGAATTCCTCCAGTTCCTGTTATTACCCTCAGCTCTTAGCATTTGTATTTCTATATCTGCTACCCTCTGTGCCACTTTCCTACAGACTTTTCTTTCTTCTAAATCTTTGTCCCAATAGTACCCCATCCTAATTTCTTCTAGTACTTTCTTTAAGTTGCCCGCCCAGTACCCATTCTGGTACCTCATTTGGTGCAAGTAAGCTAAATCTAGAATTTCTCCCCCTACTCCCCTTTTTAACCTAAACCAATATTTTATTAATTATTAATGTATGATAGATTAAATAAAATGATAGTGGAGTATATTGCTGGAATGAATGATGACAAGGAAAACAGGAGTACTAGGAGAAAAACCTGTCCCGCATCCGCTTTGTCCAGCACAAATCTCACTTGCAGTGGCCGGGATTTGAACCACTGAACCCAGCGACAATGATCTTTAAAGCTCAATTAAATATTTGTTTCCTTTTGTTCAAATTGTAGTTGATGTTTGTATTTCAGTTTTTTATGAAGTGGAATTCATTTTTGCATTATGAAGACTAGAAAACACACTTTTTGGTTAAGATGGATTACTCCATTTCAGTATATATGAGGTAATCAATGTTCAGTAACTTGTGTTGGGAATCTGCCGGAGCACTGAGCTAATGCGCAACCACCGCCACCACCGTGTAAGAACGTCGACTGCTCAAACCATGAGACAGCGTGGATGAGACGTGCACGAGGAGCTTCACTGCATCTCTATCGACGACTCTAATCGGAAGGCTGACATCACAGCCATCAACAGAAAGGACAGTAAAGCAATGGTCCTTTTAGATCCAACCATTCGTTTTGAAGGAGACTCAAATCAGGCTCGGGATGTGGACTAGAAAAGCAAGCCATTTATGTTCCGTGCCTGCCTTACCTGTCAGCAAAGTATAAAATACCTATCGATCGGTGGATTGTCAGAGGCCTGCTATTTGGAGCAAGAAGCACCCTTCCTAGTCAGACATCGACTGTATTACAAAATTTGAAAGTTCCATCCTGCGAAATAGAAAAAAAAAAGTAATACGGAGAAACTATCTACGAATCATTCATTTCCATCTATACCCGAGAACGTGATTAACATTCCTCCCCCACTCCCCCTGGATAAAAGAAGATACGAGCAATAACAGCATTAACCGTTAAATTTCCACTTTGTCATGGTTTTAAACTCCGTTGAAATTGTAACCTGACTGTATTCTGGATCTGAATGGCCACCTTCATTGGAGGACGGGGCGGTTTATCTTTAATAAATCTCTCTCTGCAATGTAAAACAGAAGTTAAAGGTTTCCACCTAATCAATACATTTTATGGTAACCTTATAAAAGCTACATACCGTATTTACGCGAATAATCCTCGCACCCTAACATTAGGAATGCTCATTTTGAAAAAAAAAAATGCCAACATTGACGCAAATGAAACCCGCGCCCCGATTTTGTGCCTCATTTTTTTTTAAACTATGCGGGGATTATTCACGTAAATACGGTATATTTGATGAAACTAGCTTCGATCTTGCTAGAGACCATCATTAGTCAAAATCAATAAAGTTAAGGCAAGATATGAATTATAGATAAAATTGATGAAGCAATTGTGTTATTGATATTCAGTGCAAGACAAGTAAAGATCACGCGTCTTGTGTAAGTTCTCAGTTTTCTTCCAATTTCAACAATGCACTTCACAGACGACCATGTGAAACACATAAAATACTAAGCACTTGAAGAATATCTAGCAGAGAATAGTATTATTCCATATCAGAGGAAGTGTATACCCTCTGGCATCACAGATAGTAATCAAACACGGCTGCATGCAATGAGGTTACTAAGGATGAGAATTCCATGTATTAGAATATTAATGAAAAGTGTTAGTCGCTTAGCAACCGCTAAGTAAAGAATGTATTCCGGGTTAGGGTTGTGGTGGACGGAGGTTCGCGACGCGCCTTTCGCGGATAAATGAGTTAGCGAACGGACTCTAACGAGATTCGAATCCGCGACCTCCAGGGTATAAAGCCTGTGATATGAAAAGTAGCAGGTATATGAACACATGTATATATAGAGAGTTATTACGGGAGAGTCTGTATATGTTTGTATAATTCATAATTCATACATAATAATAATAATAATAATAATAATAATAATAATAATAATAATAATAATAATAATAATAATAATAATAATAATAATAACGAGAATGATAGAATATTCCAAAGAAAGAATGAGAACATTCTATGTGGCGTAGGAACTTGTAAGACAAGGGCTTTGTGACTTAACATTTCGAAAGATACTTGTGTGAGCTAAATACGCATTTCTTCTGGAAATGTACGATGTCACGTGTAAGATACATACGAACAGCTTCCAAATTGTTCTGGTACATCTCATGTAGTGCAACGTGACAGGGAAGTTCCATACTAAGGAACCAATCAAAGAGCAGTGATGCTGTGACGTGTACAAGTGACTAGTGGTAGTGATATCTTGGTCAAGTGGAGTGTTCTCGAAGGAAGAGTAACTATATAAACTCGTAACTTGTAAACAACACGGCTTTTTTTGGACGGTTGGCTCTTGACGTTCAGCTTTTGACTGTAGGCTGTTATACTGAGTAGGCCGAAGGCCCTATCGCCGAGTGAGCTGATAAACGGCCAGGGAGAACTGTAAGAGTGCTGGGAGACTTTGAGTAGAGCCGCGAGTACGCAGTTAAAGTATTAGCAAGTTAGAGGGATAATAGGCTCTTGAAGTGAGTGTGATTCGTTAGTGAACGATCACAGGGTCGTTCCACACCAGTAGTCAATTAGGTGTTGGAATATATAATAATAATAATAATAATAATAATAATAAACCAGCAATCATTCTTATTTGGGAAAGTTTCGCATCGCAGTCAAAGTGACGGGTTCTAGAGACCTCAGCGCAGAAGAAAGAAGGAAAGAAGAGAGAACAGTTCAACTGGACGGAAATCGGCACCACCCCGTAGTTAAGTATTCAACCAGTGAATATACATATTCCTGTGTGTAATGCAAGACTCAAAGACCCACAAAAATTTCTGAAGTTGAAGAGAGATTTAAAGGTTGAATGGTGTCAGAATTGTATATGTAAATGTATATATTCAAGGGTTTCAGAATATAATTGATATTCAATCTTTGCCAATCTGACTATACACTCCCAAGTCCCCAGCCTGCCCTATTCGTAGGATATCGAGCTCGATAGCTGCAGTCGCTTAAGTGCGGCCAGTATTCGGGAGAGAGTAGGTTCGAACCCCACTGTCGGCAGCCCTGAAAATGGTTTTCCGTGGTTTCCCATTTTCACACCAGGTAAATGCTGGGGCTGTACCTTAATTAAGGCCACGGCCGCTTTCTTCCCACTCCTAGCCTTTCCCTGTCCCATCGTCGCCATAAGACCTATCTGTGTCGGTGCGACGTAAAGCAACTAGCAAAACAAAACAAATATATATATATATATTCGTAGGGAGCCTCCGTGGCTCAGACGGCAACGCGTCGGCCTCTCACCGCTGGATACCGTGGTTCAAATCCCGGTCACTCCATGTGAGATTTGTGCTGGACAAAGCGGAGGCGGGACAGGTTTTTCTCCGGGTACTCCGGTTTTCCCTGTCATCTTTCATTGCAGCAATACTTTCCATTCTCCTTTCATAGCATCAATCATTCATTAAAAAATCACTTTGGGAGTGGCGACCCCATCGTACTAACAGCCTATATCTGCTTCATTCATTACATCCCTGACCCGGTCAATGATTGGAAAACAGGTCGTAGGTTTTCATTTTCATTTTTCACTTTCATTTTCATATATTCGTAGGATACGACAGGGTAAGTCTTCGCCTGCAATTTATTGGAGTGATCATTTAATGATTTGATTTTACGATTACTCAAAGTTGGATCAACAAAAGAGACCTATCGATGTCTCATGATTAAGCGGCAGGTAATTCCGAAGAGAATAAAACAGAAATGAAGCAAGCCGGCCCAGGAGAACGGACGGACGGATCTGCCAAAGCTCAGCATAAGAACGCACTCGTATAATTTACCCAAAGCGACAATCTACAGGTTTGGTGGGTTTAAAAAAAATCGTGAATTTCTTAATTTTTATCCCCCTTCCCCCCAAATCAATATGGCGGCATAATCTGCCAGGCGAGGTAGAAAATTGAAATTTGGCGAAATTATAGCTTTTAGTCTGCAACCGACGGAAAAATTGCAAGATGTTCACATTTTTCACTTTTTACCTCCAAAAATATCGAAATATGGAGGCAATTTTAATGACTGTACAGACATTCCTTTTGAGGTATTTGTTGGCTAAACAGTAACTCGTATCACAAAACGGATGACAATATCTCTGTTCAATTTAGAGTAATCTACAACTTTGGTCCTACGACTTTTTGTCGTATCTCTCTCCCGTATACGTTAGATTTGGCTGTATTTCTGGATTGTTCGTAAATTTGGTGACTTTTACATGTATATTCCATTGTTTGATACACTTATACGAAAGACAAAGTCATCAAGATTGGTGCGCACACTGGCACGATTAAAGGCCATATGTGGACCAAATTTCATGATTATAGCTTATACTTAAGTGTGAAAAAAGTAATGTAAAGTGTTAAAAATGTACTCAATTTTCACCCTATTCGAAGTTTCGAACTCAATTTAACCCATGAATATGGGAGATACGAGAAAATGTTGCAGAACCAAACATATAGAAGGATAAAAGGGGCTTCTTATAGCGCAAAGCGATCGTTAATATCATGCACCGTGTAGTAGTAGTGAATCTCGAAGTGGAGGTCTGCACTTTAATAAACTTAATGAAATCTCAATTACGGCAGGTAAAGTAATTTATTTAGAAAACCGTATACGATGTAAAAAAAAAATGTAGCGGAGCACGGGCACATTTGCTAATTTAATATAAATTCATCTTCCAGCCTTGAGGCTCTCACCTTCTTCCCTGGAATGACAATAATAATAATAATAATAATAATAATAATAATAATAATAATAATAATAATAATAATAATAATAATAATAATAACAATAATAATACATTAATTTATATTATTGTCATTATTTCTTTAAAATTTTGTGACTAAGTACAAGACTGTTTCTTTAGCAAAATGTGAAATTGCGCCATTCGCTAGTCAGTTTAACAAGTAGACTTTGTCCATATATTGATCCAACTAGACAAATTACTGTGCAGCGATTAGGAAAAGCGAGAATATGCGAAGGGTTTTGTTCAGTGCTATAAATAACATAGTAGGAAGTTATTTAATTCTTTTGTTATTAGTTGAAATGCAAAGCAGGATTAATGACTGCCTGTCCTGTCGTGTACTGTAAGTCGGTTCGCGTGATGTATTTGTTCAAATAGTCTGTCACAAAAGAGAGCAGAGGAAACAATACAAATGTTATAGTACTACAGAAGAGTGGAGTGTTTTGTTTCTGAGAAATGACAGTCACAAAGGGATTTGGACGTGTTTCGGGATGGGCAGAAACATAACATAACCCTAAATATTTTCTAAATGTCAAAACCAGCTGCTGAAGGAACGTTCTTTACATTATATTAATGTAAAATACATCATCCTTTCAGTGATTCCATTAATTGTATTTGGGAAAGAATGGAATTGACTTCAAAGTCAACCATCAAAATTAATGGGAACTGCGATGTCTGCCATCCTTTACATGCGTCGCTTGTACAAGTGTTGGAACCCAAATGTAGTTACTGTTCCTTCTCCTACCGTCGGCACCATTTGAAACTCCCAGTGACCTCCGTGGATCAGTAGTAGAGAGTCTTCTTCCAGATACGTACCCATTAAAATGTGCGAAGCTATTCGAATCTTCTTCTAACACTTCATCTGAGCAGTGTAACCAAACCTGATGATGAAAGTAGCTCAATCTGATTTCCAAAATGGTCAGAAATGGCTAAATATATGAAGTAGCTTGAAAATAGTCACTTATATGCAAGGGTGTAAATCATAAGACAGTATAGTCCGGCTCCATGGCTAAATGGTTAGCGTGCTGGCCTTTGGTCACAGGGGTCTCGGGTTCAATTGCCGGCAGGATCGGGAATTTTAACCTTAATTAGTTAATTTCTCTGGCACGGAGATTGGGTGTGTATGTGTCGTCTTCATCATCATCATTTCATCCTCATCACGAAGCGCAGGTCGCCTACGGAAGTTAAATCAAAAGACCTGCACCTGGCGAGAAGAACATGTCCTCGGACACTCCCGGCACTAAAAGCCATACGCCATTTCATTTCATTTCATAAGACAGTATAGGTTCTGAATTGTAACAACCAAGGGAGAAGGAGACAAATTAAACGAACAATTTGCTTTAAATGATACTGAACTCATCTAACAAAATGTATGTTGTTGATGATGATGATGATGATGCTTGTTGTTTAAAGGGGCGTAATATTTAAGTCAACAGACCCTAATGGTACGAAATGCAATGGCAATTTAAAAGTTCAAAACTCGTCCACTGACCAGAATTCAAAACGTGATGACGAAGAATGACTTGATGAATATGAATTTGAAATAATCAGCGGATCCAACTCGCAATATTGAAAGTTAAAAATTAAATTTTAAAAAATGAAAGAGACGATGAACAATGATTATGAACTTAAAACAATCAGTGGATTCGACCCGCAATGATTCGACCTTCCTAAAATCCATATTAAAACAATAGTATATACTGATCAAGGGGCTGCTTCCAAAGCACAACCCTGAATCGATGATGCTTGTTCACTCAAGAGGTTCAAAATGCAGGTCAACGGCCTCTAGTGATGGTACTTATCGCTAGGAAAGTAAGAACCATGGTATTTGTCATGTAGCGGCACTAATCATGAGTAACGTAGACTTCGCGGTGTTCCTCACATTGCGGCGCCACTCATAGGCAACGCAAACCCAAGGTGTTCCTCACCTGGGTGTATTAATCACGGGCACCGGTATTCCCGTGGTGGGTACATATCACAGGCAACGCAGACCCACGGTGTCGCTCATATAGTGGTACTAATCACAGGCAGCGCCCAGACCCGTGGTGTTTTTCACAATGGTACTAATCACAGCCAACGTAAGCCGGTGGTGTTCCACATATAATGGTAGCAGCACTTCAGCAGTTTCGAGGAACTTGCAAATTGGCTCGAAGAATGGTTTGCCGCAAAAGACAAGCAGTTTTTCTGAGCATGGTATTCATAACGTACCTGGCTGCAAAACTAATTATAAACGAGGTGAGTGTACTTCAATATTTGTTTCCTTTTCATGAAGAAAAGTTAGATTATGGAAAAAGGCTACTAGAGAGAATTTAATAGTTAATCGCAATATGAACGGATATATGCGAGAATTAGAACGTTACAGGGAAGGATATACATTGTGTGTCAAAATTAACAAGTATGTTTGAATATTTCTTGATTTTATAAGGTGTTAACAGTTTCATAAGTAATTTGAACGAGTATGTAATTCAGCGGAGAGGATGCGTATCCCCTCTAAATCCCACCCAAAGTGTGATGTCATCAGAGCTTCAGTACGGCACGGACCATCACGCAGGCAGTGGCTGGACGCTGACGCGCCTGTTGAGAGCATATTGTGAGGTCGTCCAAGACGCACCATGTTGGATTTAACTTATCTTTAGCGGAAAGGGTACCAAAGTTTTATCGAGATAACCTGCACGCGACATATATAGACCTTCACGGGTGCGAACTGTGGAGCGCATGTGGATTTGGCTCTGTGTTTAAAGAACGTGGCCGGATGCCCTTCCTGTCACTATTGCATGTTTCTGTGATGGTGGTTGTTAGTGTGGGTGTTTTTGTGTGAGTATGAAGAGGAGAAAGTTGGGACAAAAAGAAAATAATCAGACGAGATAAAAATCGTCGACCCGGTCGGGTATCGAACCAAGAACCCACCTGAAACGAAGGCTTCACCGCCGACCATTCAGACAAGAAGTCGGACGACTTACACAGACCGATCTATAATAATAATAATAATAATAATAATAATAATAATAATAATAATAATAATAATAATAATAATAATAATAATAATAATAATAATATGGGGCACCGACAGACGAATGGACTCAGAATGCTTCTACAAGTTGAGAGGAACTGAACAATAAATAGCGTGTGATAAGCGAACAAGAGTCTTTGATTACGAAGGATGGCCCGCAGCCAAGGCAAGAGCTGCTTGCCAGACTAACACTGCGCTATGGTGGAGGTCGAGAGGTTAGAAAATAAATCTTCAGCTCTAGTAGTACCCTACATTTTTTACTTAATTTCTCGTAGACAGCAGGTGACCTACCAGCTTTTAGTGCCGGGAGTGTCCGATAACATGTTCGACTCGCCAAGTGCAGGTATTTTGACTTGACTCCCGTAGGCGACCTGCGCGTCGTGATAAGGATTAAATGTTGATGAAGATGACGCATACACCCCGTTCCCGTGCCAGCGAAATTAACCAATCATTGTTAAAATTCCCGACCCTGCCGGGAATCGAACCCGGGACCCTGTGACCAAAGGCAACTATGCGAACCATTTAGCATGGAGCCGGACACCTACCAGCTAGCACAGCTACTCGTATATTTGTAGATTCTACACCAGATTAAATAGCACAGTCGGTTAGTTGCTGGCCTCATTTCCCGGAGAAATTGTGTTCGATCCCAACAAAGGTAGGTGGTGTTTGAGGGTGTTTAAATGTGACAAATCCATGCCGTTAGCTTCACTACGTTAAAGAACGTCCAAAAATAAAGAAACTTGTGCCACATTAAGAGTCATGGTCTGCCAAGGCTACTGCTGCACAGCCACAGGCCAACAGCGTGATGCTATCAGCAGCCGAATTGTTTAGGTTTTGTAACCGGGTCCACTGACTTCCATATCAGGCAGCTCCTAAGTGAATTCATGAGGCTGTGTCGAGCCATTCCAGACCTCATTCCAAAATCAAAATCTTTCAACTGGTCGGGAAGGGAACCTAGGCCCATCAGGCAACAGGCTGTCTTTAAGAACTATTCTGGGACAACATTTTGGCACTCCTGCGTCTACCAAAACTAACATTTACTATTACTATTATTATTATTATTATTATTATTATTATTATTATTATTATTATTATTATTATTATTATTATATTATTCTGCTGCTTGGTTGAATGATCAACGTAGAAGCCATCGACTGAGAGGGCCTTGTGTTCGCACAATACTACCAACCACCACAGATACACGTAATACCAGAATATACATCCCTCCATATAAGTCTGGCGTCAAGAAGGGCATCCGACCGTAGAATTTAACTATGGCATCTCCATCCTATGAAAGTTAATTAACTGCAAATAACTTAATAATAATAATAATAATAATAATAATAATAATAATAATAATAATAATAATAATAATAGTAAATGTACCGGAAGAACACCAATTCCGTACACTTAAAACGAGCGCCTTTTAGAAGGCCACATCTAATAAGAACTGTGAAACTTCTAGTGGAGGAAATTTGAATGTTTATCGTCAGATGTCTCTACTGTCAACTTATGTGCTCCCTCTGGTAAGAGGATGGACAATTAGTTTTCATGCGATATTTTGTAGCCATTAGTTGGTAAAACTGAATTGTTTGTAGATTGTTTTTAGGGTTCTAAGGTTATCAGCACTTCCATCTCTTCCCGTCGGCCTTAAAAATTAACCAATATAGAATTTTTAAAATTTATTTAATCAACGAACAGAAATTGTGGGTGTGTTCAGGGCTTCGGCCCAGAGAATTTTGGAACCTTCCTCTCCGCAAAAAAGCTGGGACCTTTCGGGCCATGTTGTCTTTCGATCGCCCCAGTCCAGCAGTATAGTGTGTTCGTTGAGGAGACAGGGGAGGGCTTGACTCGTCCATCTCCGGAACGTCCACCAGCTCAAAGTAATGGCAAATATCTTTTAATCATGTAATAGTCTCAGAAAGCTAACTCGAGGGGAAGGTTTCAGAAATCCTATTTTAATGTAATCCTTTACATGAAACCTTTCAACAAGTGTAAAGACGTTCGTATAATCTAAGGAATAGTGGGAACCCTCTTTTATTCACCTTGAACTTGGTTTTGAGGTGACTATGATTTCATAAACTTTAAAATTTATCTCTTCCTTTGGTAATTTAACATTTCTCTCCATCTAGTCACCTCCGTAGTATAGACTTAGCCTCTGTAACGTCGGGCCATAAGCCCACATAGGGTTTTTAATTATGTTCCGGTGAATTTCGAAAGAGTGCAAGTGTTCGCCTCGTAACATTTTGAGTTTCGGTCAATAACGTAAATCTTTTCTTTTTACTAACGCCAGGTAGAATGGGCATTTATTGCCTCTGTTAAAGTTAACTTCTCTTATTTAATTTCTGATTTAAATGTAACTTAGACTGTTGAGTGGATAAGATAGTGACTACTGTTTGTTTTTTTGTAAAATGTAGATTGAGCCTTTAAGAGGCCTAGATCTTGTAAATTTTGAAGAATAGTATTCCAGTGAGTAATTATGTCGAGCAAGGACGCTCTTTCGCATGTTGTAAATTTTGGAACCCAGTCTCCTGACCTGTAATTGATTGAAGCAGCAGTGCTTTTGGTAATTGTAACTTTTCAGCTACCTAAATAATTTCTTTAAAGTACCTGATTATTCTTAAACGTCAAATAACTATTGTTTCTAGAGCTGAAGAGCTCCCCTTATGTATTTCAAATTGTTATTTGTTATTGTCTAACAAAGCTTAAAATCTGAAAATAAAATAAAAGGGAAGAAATAAAATTTCGAAACTTAAAGTTTTAAATTAAAATTTTATGTTTCCTCTATTCACCCATTCATGCCCGCACCTTCTTATACTTCTGCGTTCCACAGAATCCCCGGAATAATAATAATAATAATAATAATAATAATAATAATAATAATAATAATAATAATAATAATAATAATAATAATAATAATAATGTTTTAGCTTTACGTTCCATTAACTACTTCTTCGGTTTTCGGAGACGCTGAGGTACCGGAAATTTGTCCTTCAGGAGTTGTTTACGTGCCAGTAAATCTATCGACACGAGACTGACGTATTTGAGCACCTTAAAATACTACGGAGCTGAGCCAGGATCGAACCTGCCAAGTTGGGGTCACAAGGCCAGCACCCCAATCGTCTGTGCCACTCAGCCAGGCACTTTGCAATTATAATTTTATAAGTTACTATATTTTACACCAACATTTATACTTATTAAGTCAAAAGAAAATGAAATGACGTACGGTATGGCTTTTAGTGAAGATTTTTGATTTGACATCCGTAAGCAACCTGAGCGTCACGATGAGGATGAAATGATGATGAAGACGACATCTACAACCAGCCCCCGTGCCAGCGGAATTAACAAATTACGGTTCAAATTCCCGACCTTACCGGGAATCAAACCCGGGCACCACGTTGCCCAAAGGCCAGCACGCTAACCATTTAGCCATGGAGGAGGACTAGTCAGTGAAGAATTCAATACAGAGACTGTTTATCAAGAGTGTTCTTGGGCTATTCCAATTCTGTGTTGAACTGGAAAAGATCCAAAGGAAAGCAGTTCGATTTGTTCTGGATGATTTCCGACAAGAGAGTCGTGTTACGAAACTGTTGTAAACTTTGGGCTGTGAAAACATGGGAGTAAGGAGACGGAACAGCTCAACTAAGCGGAATGTTCCGAGCTGTCAGTGGAGAGATGGCTTGGAATGACATTAGTAGACGAATAAGTTTGAGAGAAGTTTTTGAATTTAAAAAAAAAATCATAATATGAAGATAAAGTTGGAATTCAAAGGAAAAATTGGGACAGATACTCATATACCTCGTATATGAAAAGGAATTAAGGTTTGGAATTATTTACCCAATAATATTTACTAATTTTGAAATAGTTTAAGAAGAGATTAGGTAAGCAACTTATTTATTTATTTATTTATTTATTTATTTATTTATTTATTTATTTATTTATTTATTTATTTATTTATTTATTTATTTATTAAGTGGCGAAGTTAGGGCTCTTGGCCCTCTCTTACACTTAACCACATACATTTTTTTTATTTTTAGGGTATTAATCTAAAATATCATTGTAATCAATTACTGTTATTGAGATATGTAAGTCAGATAAGGAATTACAATAATACAATTAATTAAGGTTACTACTGATGAAAAATTATAGGATAAATAGAGAGTGGATAATAACAAAAGAAATATATCGACTTATAACCTAAAGAATATATCTACAACTAGCTTAAAGGAAAACTTATTCAAATATAAGGCTAAAATAAGTTAACTGTATATTAGTATGTTACAGTCTGAGTGTACTAAAATCGATGTTACTATGTAGTCTATTTCTACGAACGGTCTATAGCCTTAAATGAGAGTAGTAAGAACGTAAATGGGATAGCCTAAGAAATTAAATCTAGTACGTAATTTTTGGTTTCATTCACTCGTCGTTCACTCTTACATGCATTCGAGTCAACTGTATGTACTCTGGAGGAATTTACGGTAGGCTGTTTTAAATGTCCTAGACGAGCAAGACTTTTTAATATCTTCCGGGATCGTATTCCATAACCTCGAAGCATTATCAGTATTGATTGATTGATTGATTGATTGATTGATTGATTGATTGATTGATTGATTGATTGATTGATTGATTGATTGGTTTGATAATAATGTTATTGGCTTTACGTCCCACTAACTACTCTTACGGTTTCCGGAGACAGCGAGGTGCCGGAATTTAGTCCCGCAGGAGTTTTTTACGTGCCAGTAAATCTAAATCTACCGACACGAAGCTGACATATTTGAGCGCCTTCAAATACCACCGGACTGAGCCAGGATCGAACCTGCCCTGATACTTCAGGGTACAAAGGGTGTTATTATGATATTTCGTCCTTGATAAACGGATCTTTGTATTTGCAGTGTATTACGAATGGTGGTACACTCATTTCAGTTTGATAATTATAAAATAACTAACTCAACACAAACATGCTGAGTATTTGTTCAATATATTAACAAAACATAGACAGCAGCAGTAAATAGACGAAGGTGTGCGACCAACCAACCAACCAACCAACCAACCAACCAACCAACCAATCGACCGACCGACCGACAGACCGACCAACCAACCAACCAACCAACTGATCTTAATTTAGGGCAGTCGCCCAGCCTTTTCTTAAATGATTGCAAGGAACTTGGAAATTCGTTGAACATCTCCCTTGGTAAGTTATTCCAATCCGTAACTCCCCTTCCTATAAACAAATATTTTCCCGAATTTGTCCTCTTAAATTCCAGCTTTATCTTCATATTGTGATATTTCCTACTTTTAAAGACACCACTCAAACTTATTCGTCTACTTATGTCATTCCACGCCATCTCGCCACTGACGGCTCGGAGCATAGGCTACCACTTAGTTGAACAGCTCGTCTCCTTTCTTCCAAGTCTTTCCAGCCCAAACTTTGCACCACTTTTGTAACACTACTCTTTTGTCGGAAATCACCCAGAACAAATCGAGCTGCTTTTCTTTGGATTTTTTTCAGTTCTTGAATCAAGTACTCTTGGTGAGAGTCCCATACACTGGAACCATGCTCATGTTGGGGTCTTACCAGTGACCTATATGCCCTCTCCTGTACATCTTTACTACAACCCCTAAATACCCTCATAACCATGTGCAGAGATCTGTACTCCTTATTAACAATCCTGTCGATGTGATTACCCCAATGAAGATATTTCCTTATATTAACACCTACAGTAGGTACTTAAAATGACCCCCAAAAGGAACTTTCAACCCATCAATGCAGTAATTAAAAGTGAGAGGAATTTTCCTATTTGTGAAACTCACAACCTGACTTTTAACCACCTTTATCATCATACCATTGCCTGCTGTCCATCTTACAACATTATCGAGGTCATTTTGCAGTTGCTCACAATCTTGTAACTTATTTATTACTCTCTACAGAATAACAACACGTACAAAAAGCCTCATCTCTGATTCCACTTCTTTACTCATATCATTGATACTGTATATATGCCGGGTACTACCGAAATGGTCCAACGGTCAAAACTTTCCAAAGATAGTTTTTCTTCCATAACGGAAGGTTGCGGTTGAACTGGTCCGACGGGTAGTTGGTAGTTAGATGCACGAATTCCTGAATGGGTTACTAACCTAAACCAGCACCGCTCAACAACTGCCTCATTTCACTAGACTCAGTGTCAGTTTTCAGTCTATCTCAGAGCAGCGTAGTACTACAAGCGTCCAATGTTTTCCATGTTAAGTGAAATTTAGTCCTTTTGAGGGATATAAATAATAATAATAATGGCGTATGGCCTCCGGAGAGGCCTGGTGCAGGTCTTTTTCTTGTAGACGGCCTATTAGGCGACCTGCATGCCTGTGATGATGAGATCCCTACCTAGGATGATTTCTAATGTTGAATACGCCACACACACCCAGCCCCCGAGCCACTGGAATTAACCAATTAAGGTTAAAATCCCCGACTCGGCCGGGAATCGAACCCGGGACCCTCTGAACCAAAGGCTAGTATGCTGACCATTCAGCCAACGAGTCGGACAGGGATTTAAATATTCGAAAGCGACGAGACAGAGTCGGGTCAAAGGTGGCAAACTTAACCTAAAGGGTACTACATATATACGTCCTTTGACAAAGCTGAAAGGTCGCTATATATATTTACTATACTGTCCTGTGTCATTTTATTGAGACAGCTGGTATAATATATGAGGGGACGATAAGGCTTCTTCGATCGTTGGTTTTGATATTTTAGCTTCGAACCAGTTCGACCCCTTTAATGGGTTGATCTCCAAATTCCTATAACAATCGGACCAATTCGACAATACCCTTCTATGCCAAAATCGAACAGAGATCTTGGGTCAATAGGAAGGAAGTACGGTTTACCCGGATTTTTTCAGTAGACCAGTATACCCTATTACTTCAGGCAGAGCAAACAATCGACATTATTTTACATTCAGTTCCTCTAATAACAACATTAACAGTAATAATCTATGAGTCAGAATGTCTCATGCTTTCTTAGAAGTATATGCTCGCTAAGTTAGAGCGAAAAGAGAGGAAGATTCTCCACAACATACTTGGTCCAAATCTCAAAAATGGGTTGTACATACACTGAGGAAATCCAGATAAGAAATCTACTCGAAGACAGAGAAGATCACGGATATAATGCACAAACGCAGGGCTCGTTTCTACAGTCATCTACGACGGATGGACGGCTCTCGCCGGACAAAACACATTTTTAACAATCATCATCATCATCATCATCTGTTTACCCTCCAGGTTCGGTTTTTCCCTCGGACGTAGCGAGGGATCCCACCTCTACCGCCTCAAGGGCAGTGTCCTGGAGCTTCAGACTCTTGGTCGGGGGATACAACTGGGGAGTATGACCAGTACCTCGCCCAGGCGGCCTCACCTGCTATGCTGAACAGGGGCCTTGTGGAGGGATGGGAAGATTGGAAGGGATAGGCAAGGAAGAGGGAAGGAAGCGGCCGTGGCCTTAAGTGAGGTACCATCCCGGCATTTGCCTGGAGGAGAAGTGGGAAACCACGGAAAACCACTTCCAGGATGGCTGAGGTGGGAATCGAACCCACCTCTACTCAGTTGACCTCCCGAGGCTGAGTGGACCCCGTTCCAGCCCTCGTACCACTTTTCAAATTTCGTGGCAGAGCCGGGAATCGAACCCGGACCTCCGGGGGTGGCAGCTAATCACGCTAACCACTACACCACAGAGGCGGCATTTTTAACAATACTGGCACAAAACCAACAACGTCAAGAAAGACGTGGAAGAAATGGGTCTGCGACCTGATGACGCGCACAAACGGGACCTTTTCAGAATAAGCATCGTGACTTTGGAGACTTTCAAGGATGTAAAGAGGACAACTGGTGCAAAGTGGTCGGATAAACGCCGTGCTGGACACAGCGACCTAATGAAGACCCACTGGATCAACCGACAACTGAGTAAACGCCAGAATGTATAATGAAACTTATCGTGGTCCCTAAGTAAGTAAATACATAAATAAGAAGGCCATTTGTTTTATCTCCTAATAATTATACTACTACTAATAACAATAATGATTATAATTAGTTGTACCTTCTCCGACCAGTCAAACTGCGCGCCTGCTATAAGACCATGTATGTAATCTAACTTCAATTAATGTATTACAAGATATTTTGGGTTTCAACTGTTAGATGTCTCTACTATAGGTTTAACTGCTCCATCTAGCGGGGTAAACTATAATTATTTCATAAATAAATTTCTACTCTTGATGTTTGTTAACCTCGTTCTTAGGATTGGTGTTTTGAATGTATCGAAGTTGTCAACACTCCCAGCTGGTTCCGTCTTCAATAGTAATCAACCTATCAGAAACTTGTAAATAATTTCTCTATCCAATTAAAATTGGAGATGTGTACAGGAATCCAGCCTATCAGTAAAGAGTTCTTGAAACTTCCCCTCAAAACACTATAAAATCTGGGTGCTTTAGGGCCGTATGGCCGTATTGACTTGATTGCTGCAGTGATTTGAATGCGGCATGTCCTAAGGGAGGCAGGGGCCGCGGGCGGCGTTCGGAAGGCCCAGTAACTCAAGGCGGAATTTTCATAACCATGTGATAGCTCCTGCGGACACCTTGATGGGAAGGTTTCAACCTCTTTTATTTCATGTACATTTCTAAATTTGATGGTTTAAATGTAGAATTTTTGGCAAGTCTGAGGACATATCCTATTCCCCACCGTGAAATATGCAATGTACGGTAACTAACAGTGATGATCCTCTGTTGGTTCCCATTGAACTTAGCCTGGGCTAACTAAAGTTTCTAAACCAAAATTCATAACACGTATTTGGTATTTAATATTTCTCATTTAGTGACCCCGGTAGAGAATAGGCTTAGCCTCTGTATCATTGGGCCATAAACCGAATTAGGGTTGTTAACTATTCCTATAAGGAGAGCAAGTGCTTCGCCTCCGAGCCTTTTGTTTATGCCCAGTCATGTTCAACCTTTTCTTTTGATATTAAAGCCATTTAGTTCGGGCAGTCATGCCCGTGTTTATTTGGTAATTATTTCTGGTGTTAGTTCCGTTTAAAAACAGTGTGTTACAAACTGCTGAGCACTAGATAAGCCCACATCAGGGCAATACTTTAATTAAGGACAACCGATAGATTTAAAGTGCACCATAAGAAAACTGATGATGCCTCTGCAAGGCTGGACAACGATATAATATTGGAGCGCAGACTCCCTTGTAGTGTAAAGGATTGGAGCATATCGTGCCTTTGTAAAAGTTATACCTGCCAAGAGCAATCCAGCTCTTTTCTGTGTAAATTAGCATTCGTAATTCTTTCAAGTTTTGTATCTGATGTTCGGACTATTAAGTCCTTGTTATTGCTAGAGATGAGCTCATTAATATTGTTGTTATTCATTCAGATTTTCTATTCATCAATTTTAAAGTTGAGAAAAAAATGGAAAGAAATACAGTTTCAAAATCTGTTGTGTTAAGTTTTGCTCTATTTAATTCCTTGTCCACCCATTCAACCCTCACGCTTCTTACACCTCTGTGATGGACGATACTTCCTTAACAATAATAAAATAATAGTAATAATACCTCCCATTAAATACTCTTACGGGTTGTGGAGATTCCGAGGTACCGGATGTTTGTTCCATACGAGTTATATTACGTGCCTGCAAATCTACTAACATGGGCCTGGTGTATTTAAGAACCTTCAGACACTACCGGACTCAGAATCGAACCCGCCAGATTGAGTTCATATTAACGCTCTGCCGTCTGACCTATTCAACCTGATTTTATTTCTATCTCTCTCTCTTGAAGATAAGTTCAACTGTAAAAGAGAGCTCATTATACTGGTTCAATACATAAATTACGCTGTAGTTTTACATCTCAGGACGGTACCTGCCATCCAGATGTAAGATAGACTATATATCTGGCTCATTTATGAAGCCATCCATAATGAAGTTTCACTCGGAAACTATAAAATATGCATAAGCAAAGAGATGACGGCCGACCGGAACAAGGGAGTATCTGATTGTAACACGCGAGGAGGAAGCCAGGACGTGCCGTTTAGAGAATAGGAACATTAAGTATGGTGGCCTCGTTGTGCCTGTACAGCCAGCAAAGGCCAATGAACTGTGGAGTTGTGTACAGGCCAATGTATCAAATCCAGATAACAATCCCACTGTAGACTTCCCATTTATTAAATCACTTTGAATTCAAATTGCATTGAGGGGTTTCTCCATTAGTCCAAAATCGATTTTTGTGGTTAACGCAGAAAAACCGTCAACCGACTAGACACGGTGAGATTTATTGGAAGTTCCATTGCAAATGAGGACGTTCCTACACACTGTACATCAGGGCCTCTCAGGGTGCATGCGCGTGGTGCATGCACTGTGCACGGTGCAAGAGACGACTTGGCTTGGTCGAACAGAGTGCAGACCCCCCACTCCTCGATTTGGAGCAATAGCGCTTACTCTCTCTTTACTCACGCCTGTCTCCCTCTGCCCCACTTGCGCCGTAGCGCTCCAAATCCAGGCTGACTTGAGCCGAGCAGAGGCGAGTTGAGCCGAGCTTAGCCGAGTAGCCCAGAGACGAAGCGTTGATCCGAGCCATGCCGAGCGGCAGCGATGCACAGTGCACGGAGCTCTTGCGCCTCTATCTGCACGCGTGAGATTTTGGGCGTTTGAGAGGCCCTGCTGTACATTAACAACAGAAGCGGTTACATGTAATGAAGGAGATTATCATCCGAGAAACTGAATGGTGAAAGATGAACATATGTCACTTTTGCTTGGAAATTCCAGATTATAAGCATATACAGTGGAATCTCGATATCTTGAATCACCTCGGGAACTAGATTTTATTTCGAGTTATCGAATTTCGAGATATAGTAAATATCGTTTTTGAGCATGTATGGCACATAATTCAATCATATGTATCTAAGGGGCTTATACCGAATACAATATTTTTTACCGTACTTAAAAATATACAAACAAACTCTACTTTTACGGTAGCACTTATTATAGAAATTTTTAGAAGACAGGATACAGTACATACAGCAGCGAAACAAGAAACATACCTCGGTTAACACCTCTGGAAAAAAAAAAATCCGTTAGTCTCTTCTGTTTGTGACGGTTAACCTTCCCTCCCTTCAGGTTGAAACTTCTCGTCAATACAACACAGCCGAGATTCGCAAATGGAGTTTGTCATCCGCGACTTCGGGGGTTGCTTTCGTACACGACCGGCAATTAATTCACACCCGAAAAACAGAGAGGCGTTGCAGATTTTCCGATCACTAGAAGTTTTAGTTTTACAGTACCCGTCATATTAGCTCCCAGCGTCACTGTAAACCGTTCTTTACTTGTTCACTGTTCCTCACAAACCGCAAATGCCGTATTGCACAGTTAATGTTGCACAAAATTCGTGTTACAGAGTATTTTTTGGTTGAAGGGAGGAAATGTTTGCTTTGAGAAATCGAGAATTTCGTGGAATCGAATTTCGAATAATAGAGAAATAAATACACAGGATAAATGACGGGGAAAATTAAGTTACTTCCAGATTATGAAAATTCTGGTAATGGAGGTTCGACTGCATGTTGAGTAGTCAGCCCTAATACCAGAGGCCAGCGGATGAGACGCAGGCTCGCTACCCCTAGACAGGCTGAAGAAATATTAAGTACAGAACAAAAAATGATCCACTCAAGATTGAAAGAGTGTTGAGTACATTTGAACCAAGATACAAAACACTCTCTCCAATTTTAAGGATATATGTCTACCATAAGGAAGGGTGCCAATCTTTTAGTGTTCTCAAATAATAAATTCAGCATTTTGAATTTTACATGCATTACTTTATAGCGCTTATACTGTATATTTGTGATTTAGCATTTAGAGCGTTTGTAAGAAAGATACAGTTTGTCAGTTACAGTAATTCTGAAAATTAGGTAACGTATTCTGACAATAGAGGAAGAATATATGGAATACCTTTTTATTTTTTATAAAAGTGACGAACTCCTTTTAGACATTTTAAATTGTAAATGCGTGTCTTGTTACTACGATCTGTCTACTTTCCAGCTACTTGTTTTCAATATGAATAGCACTTAATATTTTTTGTAAATTACAACATATAATGGAAATAGCAATTTTCTTGGGTAGAAATATAGAAAGGGACACGCAAGAATTATAACATAAAATGTTACTTTAAATGCTGCTATTCTCACCTGAAAATGATTGTAGAAGAGGGATGTGTTCAATACGCTAGCCAGGAACCAAGCCACCCGCCCCTAGAAGTATATTTGCATTTATAACCAAAAATACTGTTTTAGACGCCATACTCCATTGTTTATAACGGTGATTGGTACACGTATGGAAGAGGATGACGTCATTGACACATACGATGAGGCCGAGATTGTGTTACAAACCATTGCAGAAGAAAAAATTATGAAGCGGCCAGGGAAGTTTGAAATGCCCTCGGCGCGAGATATAAAGATCATTTATTAGCTTTAAGGTATTTTTGCACCTCGAGGCCAATCTCTCTCATGAGAACAGTGGCTCCCTTCGAGAGGCTCTTAACTATGGCCGCGGCGCATACTGTCCGCACGGCAAGAAAAATGTCATATAGGGGTTTCTAAAATGCAAGAAATACAGTTGGTAGCATTGTTGTTCCTCTCGGCGCTCCCTCTAAGCGCTTCTAGTGCGACAGTACACTCGCGTGCGCCACCTGGTGGTCGCTCGTGTTACTAATCCTTGCGTGCTCCTTTCTACAGTTGTGCCTTTTCTTGTTCTGAAAAATGTGTCCCTGATATAGAATAGTATCATTCTACTCCCAAACTTCTTATTTTCATAAAAGTTCGTTGCCTACACGTTTGAAATAAGCAACTCATGAATAGGCCATTATTTGGAATATTCACACACAAATATGTCTCCTTCTGCACATGAACTCTCGGTATGGCACCATAACATGCACTCCAAGCACTGAATCCATTTCTCACCCCTTCTATTTCTGGAATACTTGCCGCCACAGTAGAAGCATGTACAGTAGCGTCTTCATCACTTGGGTCCACTTTTCCATGTTCCTCTATATCAAGATCAGATGATTCGTCACACATGCTGAATGATTCTTTATCCGAAGACGAACCGTCATCGCTTGTCCTCTTCTTTCAACTTCGCGTAGGCTTAAGTCTGCTCAAACCACTGCACGAAGGTTGATTGAGTTCTTGAATATCTACTCTTGGCTCAGTTGTAGGCCTAGTTTTCTTTGAGGAAGGTATCTGCTGTTGTCCCTTTATTTGTTGCCAATTGGTACACACCATTTTGTATCCCATTTCCCTGTCCCTCACCGGGTTTCACCCTCTACCTTCGTACTATCACGTTATTCATTTCATCTCATTACCTCCTCTGATGAGGTTGACGTCAGGAAGGGCATCCGGTCATAAAAAACCCATGACAGATTCATCTCACCTCATATCCGACCCCGTAGAGAAACGGGACAAGGGTTGGACAAACAAAAAATACATCTACACCCCTCTAAACTTATCATTCGAACACAACGCATAACAATTGTGAACATGAAGATGGCAGAGGACCAACTGAGAAATATTGGTGCAGACCTGCATGGCTCACCGCCAGAAATGCACAGTGGAATTAACACCGGTTCGAGGCTGGACATAAAAACGTAAGAGTGCACATGTCCCTGAATTGTAATGATTAGCCTAATAAATCAATTAATGAATTAGTGGTAGATTAAGTAACGAAATGGGCCTCAGAGGTGTAGTCTGTAGCCCGATGTCATTTTGTCCTTACGATAGTGGGCGCGATCTCTCCTGAGGACAGTGCATTTTACGGTGATGAAATGCAACAAGTCCTTGTTGGACTCGAGTGAGACAAATTCCGTCACATCAGTGCCTCTTAAATCTATAACCAAACGAAACTCCATGGCGCAACAGCCCCGAAGAGTCATGGCCCAACAAGCGACCGCTGCTCAGCCCGAAGGCCTGCAGATTGCGAGGTGTCGTGTGGATGGCCACAACGAATCCTCTCGGCCGTCGTTTTGGCTCTCTAGACCGGAGCTACTATCTCATCGCCAGATAGCTCCTCAATTATAATCAAGTAGGCTGAGTAGACCTCGAACCACCCCCTCAGATACAGCTAAAAATCGATGACATGGGGAGAATCGAACCCGGAGCCTCCGGGTAAGATTCAGGCATGGAACCCTTACACCGCGGGGCCGGATTCTCTTAATTCTATAACACTTGTAAAATGTTTAATTGTTATTGAATAAATCGATCACTCAAGGGAGAAGGGTAGACCACTAACTTGATTAAATTATAATTACCGGGCGAGTTCGCCGTGCGGTTAGGGGTGCGCAGCTGTGAGCTCGTGTCCGGGAGATATTGTCCCTTCCTTCCCATTCCAAGGCCTTTCCTGTCCCATCGTCGCCATGAGACCTATCTGCGCCGGTGCGACGTAAATCAAATATAAAAAAATATATATCATTCCCATAGCTCAATAACTGAAAAATGTCACTGAAACATAATTTTGCGTGCTCATCATACAGAGTGATGTATATAAAACGTTTGGTCCTTAATACTATCTCATTTATATTATTTTGGTGATGGTTACAAGCAGGCAGAAATTTTCTAAAATGGGATTGTTGCTTACCGTAACAGAAGACGTTGAAAATTACCTCCTTCTGCCCATAGTAATATATTTCTGCCATCGCTGCAGTATTTCTGGGTCAATATTGTTTATTTCTGTGACAATATTCTTCTTCATATCGTCAATTGTTCTAGATCGATTACGACGTACTCGGACGTAAGCGGACCCCAAAATAAAATAAAAAATCTGATGGCGTGAGGTCACGCGATCTGGGAGACAGCAATATCTGTAAAATGTTACGTATGGACTGCGGCGACATCACTCAGCTACTTCACAGAACTAAACTCCGATATTTCCAATGTCGTTTAAGGGGAGCCGGAGGTGCCTATGCTGCCAATGTTAAAATGATGAAATTTAAGGAACATTTATGGGAAAACTATTACTTCTATTAAATTGAAAATCCGTCAAGAAATACAGTGGTTCAGTCTTGAAGTCAGGACGGGGGGATTTTTTACTATCTTTTATAGTTTCCCTTAAATAATTTTTTGTTACAACCCTAAATTTTTTGAAAAACTTGCTTTATACACTACTGAACATATTGTCAAATGGCTGTGTTAAAATGTACTTTCTACCACCAAGAGCACTATATAAAAGTTTCACCTGGCTATCTTGAGTGGTTGTTGAGAAAATGTTCCTTAAATTTTAAAAAATCGAATTTACGGAAAATGGCCTCCAAAGTTTACCAATACATTCCTGCACTATAGGATGGATTGCCAGGGTCTTCTTCTTCATCCTCCAAGAGGATTATTCCTCTTTTCTGTCCTGTTGTTTCATTATATTTCATCTCCCATTCTCTTCTTTTTGATTGATCAGCGTACTCGCCTTCGGTTCACAGGGTGCGGGGTCGATTCCAGGCCGCGTCAGAAATTTTAACCACAAAATGGTAATTTTCTCCGGCTCGGCACTGGATATTTGTACTGTCTCCAACATTCCAGCAACTCACACACAACATCCTCTTCTACAAAAACACGCAGTTCCCATACACGGTAGAGGATCTGTGTTACAAGGGCTGCACCAGGCTAGAAATAATAATAATAATAATAATAATAATAATAATAATAATAATAATAATAATAATAATAATAATAATAATAATAATTGCTCAGTCTGTTTCCAATCATTCGACCGGGTTAGGAATGAAACGAATGAAGCCTCATCTAGCGGCGAGGATAAGCATTACTGTACCGGCTGCCCACTTCCTCTGCAAGCACGTATAGAAACAGCAATAACTCCACTTCTAGGGAGAGTAGAATGATAAATCAAAGTTTGTCTTGAACAGGAATGTTCAAGTTAATTTTTAGTAGTAAAAATGAAATATCGTAATTTTTTTGGATTTGACCACCTCCGGCTCCCCTTAAAACATAACCCGCTAGAACCGTGCAGTGCGGACAAAGATATGCGATGAACCACCCATTTTTATGATTCGCACTATGCATTCACTGACATTCACGAATTGTTCAGATATTTTAAAATCCAATAGTTACCTGCAAAATTGTTATAAAATTTTTATGTTAATTTTTTGCAGTTGAATAGTGTTTACACTTTTTTCTTCTTTTTTACTATTTTCTTTGACGTCTTTGCGACACAGATACGTCTTACGACGACGATGGGATAGGAAAGGGATAGTTGTAGGAAGGAACCAACCGTGACATTAATTAAGGTACAGCCCCACCATTTGCCTGGTGTGAAAATGGGAAACCACGGAAAACCATCTTCAGAGCTGCCGACAGTGGGGTTCGACATGACTTCCCTAGTATTGCACTAACATGCAGTATTTTTTCAAAATCAACTTCAGCAACACCAGCACAGTTTAAAATACAACAGAAGTTCGGATTCCTGAAATCCATAAAATCAATACGACATCTAAATGAGCGATTCCAAGAGCGTGCGTATAATAAGATTAATCCGCTTCCCTCATATCTCTTCGTCCCTTTCCGTTTAGAAATCAGTACAAATGGAAAACAAATACAAAAAAGAAAAATATGTTTCCATTTCCATTAGCCGGACCACCTTCTGGCCGTTTTTATGTCTTCCTTCCCCCTTGAAGTAACCTTACCGCAGGTAATAAGTAATAAATCAATCAGCGAATCAATTCCCCATCCCCCACTTCCCTCCCACTGTGATTGCCATCACTGCTCTCCAGCTGACCCTAGCTTGACGCCACACCCTACGTGAGGGTTACGGCTGTGGCCTGGCCGGAGGGTTCACTCTATCCTCCACGTCACACGGCCATAAAGAGTTCAAAACAATCTAATAAATAAACATTATTATTATTATTATTATTATTATTATTATTATTATTATTATTATTATTATTATTATTATTATTATTATTATTATTACCGTGATCCCGTGGCTCACACAGGAATATGAAGCGTCTGGATTGAATGGGCAGACAAGCAAGATTAAAGGATGAGTTAAACTAACAAAATTCAAGACATTTTACTTATTTCTTTTCTAGTAAAACTTCGTAACTTCGTTGCTCGATAAACCTTTAAACAGTGCAACAATACAGGAGCTCGTCAGCTTCAGAAAACAAAATAAGAGCTAAGTAGGTCTGCCACAGATACAATTTGAGCCTATTAGCTCCTAACAGGTACTATATTCCAGGGAGTAAACTCCCATTTACACCAACAGGTAAATAGAGCCTAGCCTTACATTTCCGGAAAGAGACAATGTCTCTTATTACAGTATCCAACTAAGGGACACAACCCGTTTAGCAATGTTTTACAAAATCAGTCCTATAATTGGTTATTGATAAAGCCTTTCAAAGTAAAAGAACGTACTACTAATGGTTACCATTCCAGAACTTATATACAGAGGCCAAATGCCTATACTACTTGGCGACATGGAACCAATTTTTTTTTTAAAGGGAATCTTTACAATTGGCCGATAAGTAATTTGGAAGGAGGCGGAAATCAATTTCTCAAAAAATGAAAATATTCGAATCCTAAGTGGGTTGATGGCTCAATGAAGCACAGGCTATTCCCATACTACGGACTGACTAAGTGGGAGAATCATTTAAGGCCGAAACATGCTAATTCAATTTTAGACTTACGAAAACTTAGCCAATGAATTCAAATTGAATGGGAGAATTACGAGAGTGACCACTCGTGCTTCCTTACCTCCATCCAACTTCCCATAAGGGGATAATTGTTTGAGTCCGAAGACACCTGCACCGGAGAAAGCTGCTAAAATCTTCACACGCACTTAAACAAATTTATTCGGCCATACCTTATTAGTTGGAACTTTCTTCAGGCCGAAACCCCCGCCTCCAAGTTGTCCCGGAGAGGGGCCCTCTCTTTTCTTAGTCGATACCCGCACACAATCACAGTAATGCAAGACACTGAGAGCCAAAATGCCTCATGTTTCATATATACATATAGAGAGAGCCCGAAATAACAGGATGTTTACAATCCAAGGACTGGATTGGACGGCATCCTTTAACTAATAAAGGCCATGATTGGTCAGAAAAATTACGTACTAGCTTGCGATAGGCGTGTAGAATTAGAGGAGGATATACTGTAGAGAAAGAATTAGCAACTTAGGAAATAGAAATAACAACAGCATGCAAAACATTTCACGAACATAGGGATACGAACTTTCTTTTATGATTAGTTAGGGTTTTACCCTCAAGAGGTCTTTCTATATCGATGGCACGGCCATCTAACCATACACGATAAAACTATTACAATATCTTAAAGTTCAGAGTCTTTAGCAGAGATGGACATAGTAGAGAACAGCTCATGAAATATTCAAATGTAGATACTATACCCCCGGTACAATTATTATTATTATTATTATTATTATTATTATTTTGAAGAGCATTAATTGAGAGTTTATCAACACCTGATGGCGGGGACATAGCGTAAAGTACTAACAAAAATGCCTAAGAAAGGATGATTCATTAATAAACGTTTATTAACAACTCGTTCTTTATTTCAAAATACAGCATATTTTACACTGATATTGCGCTATTTTTTTTTCTTAGTAGCCTACTGCATTTTGGCTTAAAGACTTTATAAAACGCAGGGCTGAGTGGCTCAGACGGTTGAGGCGCTGGCTTTCTGACCGCAACTTAGCAGGTTCGATCCTGGTTCAGTCGGGTAGTACTAGTATTTGGAGATGCTCAAATACGTCAGCCTTGTGTCGGTAAATTTAATGGCACGTAGAAGAACTACTGCGGGACTAAATTCAGGCACATCTGCGCCTCCGAAAACCGTTTTAAAGTAGTGGCTGGACAATACGTGTTGCGAGGACGAGAGGAACGATATCAGAAAACCGAACGACGGATGGAATCCATGAAGAAGCTACTACTCAAGTTCTATGGCCACCTATTTAGAATGGAAGGCAAGCGGTTGACTAAGAAAAGTTTTACCATATTCGACAGTAGACCTACCACATGTGATAAGTAGTTCAGAGAGGTCAGGAAGAATCTGATAAAATGGACTAAACCGTGAAGAAATTGTTAACAGAACCAAGTACCGACATCAAATCAATAACTTCAGGGGCTTTCGTGAGGAAGAACAGCACAACACTCGGTGGACAGCAGAAAAGAGGCAGGCTGCCACAGAGAGAATGCAACGATACAGGACTTCAAAGAAAGCTTCTAAAAATGTGTAAATGTTTGCTTACTGTTGTCTCTAATGGCTGTGAACGTCTAAAAATAATAATAATAAACGTAAAATCTGTCTAGATAGGGTCATCAGAGTCACGCTATTTACTGGGTAATTTATGACAGCGGACGAGTTGGCCGTGCGGTTAGGGGCGCGCGGCTGTGAGCTTGCAACCGGGAGATAGTGGGTTCGAACCCCACTGTCGGCAGCCCTGAAGATTGTTTTCCGTGGTTTCCTATTTTCATACCAGCCATATGATGGTGCTGTACCTTAATTAAGGCCAGGGCCACTTCCCTCCAAATCCTAGGCCTTTCCTATCCCATCGTCGCCATAAGACCTATCTGTGTCGGTGAGACGTGAAACCACATTGGAAATAAAAGTTGCGACAGGTCCAGAAGTGTATAAGTGAGGATTCGGTGAGTGAGTGAGTGAGAGAGAGAGAGAGAGAGAGAGAGAGGTCACATGTGAACAATAATCGACAACCGTACAAGATCAAAAATCATCTTCTTTTCTAATTGTAATTCATTCTTTTAAAATCCAAACTACCCATTATGTTATACCGCATCGAAATGTTCGCGCTGAACCAATCATAACTATTTTTTTTTTTCATTTGTGATATTTTCCTTCCACTGTCGCCCCCAGCTGTACTAGGCATTGCTTTCTATTAATTGTGTACTAACTTCTCTATTCTTATCCTTCTTGTTCGAAAGTTCCCTTGTTCTCTTCCGAACTCGTAGATACTAACATTCATGATCCTATCATTTCTTTTGGTACTTGCTTTACGTCGCACCGACACAGATAAGTCTTATGGAGACGATGGGAGAGGAAAGGCCTAGGAATGGGAAAGAAGCGGCCGTGGCCTTAATTAAGGTACAGCCCCAGCATTTGCCTGGTGTGAAAATGGGAAACCATGGAAAACCATCTTCAGGGCTGCCGACAGTGGGGTTCGAACCCACTATCTCCCGGATGCAAGCTCACAGCTGCGCACTCCTAACCGCACGGCCAACTCGCCCGGTATCATTTCTTGAGCTGGTAACTTAATGCGTTGAATGGTCTGCTGTCTCGCAAGATTAATCTAAAGACAGGCTGGTTGTGTTCATTTCAAAACTACCCTACCTTCCACTGTCATGATTTTAGTATTTTAGCGGAACAATAAAAATTAAAGATTCGAACTGTTTAGGCCTTGTCAGTAGTGCCCCAATGCGGCAGCGACCTCATCAGTTGAATTACCTCACCTTTCCAAGATGCTGACGGCTAGTGCGCCGTTAAGACACCACTGCAAGTCTTCTTTGAATCACATTGCAACGACAGTATTGTAAGAGAGGGATGTACCTTGACTTGCAATGAAGTCTGCCTTTGGGTTCAAAAATCAAGCTCTAGCGAAGGAACAGTTAAGTAAGTTTATAATAATAATAATAATAATAATAATAATAATAATAATAATAATAATAATAATAATATTGTACCGGGAGGTACACCTCAACGCCGTGCATTCAAATTCAGCGCCTAAAGAACTCCTCTATTGGTAAAACAGTGTAACTGGAACTACACCTACTTAGAAATTTAATCAGAAGATGTCACCACTAAAATATCGAGTAATTTTGTTATTCTGCAGTCGCCTACACTGACTGAATTTATCAGTTTTGATTGCCATTCATCAAGAAGTTTGGACATTTTTTCACAGATGACGCTACAAAAACTAGCATCACGCACCCTGGTGCGAAGTGAAAGAACTTTTGATTCAAAGAAATTTTGTATTCATAATTTTTTGTTTTACTGATGTTCAATTATTTTTGGGTTGGCGATATTTCTTTCCGCCAGTTTTGAGTCCAACCAATCACTAATTTCTGTAATTAATTTTCCACCTATCCCAGGCTTCTTCTCCGATTCTGAGTGTTACTTCTGAAATCTGCCAATAAAATTCTGTGGGTGTGTCTTGATTATTCATGAATGATCTCGAACCTTCCCTGAGGGTTTATAAACTGCGGCTTTTCCCGTCTCTTGGCCAATTGATCGTCATCTTACTGAGTGTGTGTGTCAAAGAAGGAGGCGAGCGGCCTCCTTCATCGATCAGCAGTACATCAACAAGGTAATGGCCACATAACATCTTTCTTTCTTTCTTGCTAACTCGGCAGTTTAACCCGAGGGAAGGGTCCGAATCGTTAACTATGTAACCTTCTTTTCTAAACATGTAACTTTCTGCCGGCTAATGTTAAAACCTTCATAAATCTTTAACTGTAAATCGGGGATAGAGAGTGATGTACCCTCTTGGTTTGAGGTGACTACGTTTCATAACTATTTTTCATTCTGTAATTGGTTAATGTAATTCGTATACGAGTCACATCAGTAGTTTGGGAATAGCCACTGTTTCATCGGCCTACTGCCCTTTAGGTTTTAAGACTTCTTATCTAGAGTGCAAGCATACGCCTCCATTCATTTTGTGTTTGGGCCATTTATTTAACCGTTATTCTTTTTACATGGAGGCCCAGTAGGTTGGGTATTAAATACCCCTGTATAATCATTTTCCAACTGTAAATTGTGCCGTGAGAGGCCAGGAACTGTAAGTTGATGTTGCCTTGAGTAGGCATGGAAAACTGAGAGGCTGTTAGCTCTTTTTCAAAGTAAGATTAATGAATGCCTTGTGAAGGCTAGATGTTGTAAATTTAGGAGCAAGTGCTCTTTGAATTAGGGGATTTCTGCCCTTGTATAATTTTGTGCTCTTTGTGAATTTGAGCTTGTAGCTCAGGAAATGTAAAGCTAGGGGCTTAAAGCCCAAAGAGTTAAGGTTCTGAATCTTGGATTTTTCACAATCTTGTTTAATGATTGCTACTTGTACCTGCAAAAAATTTTAAGTTTGAAGTTTAAGTTTTAAATTTAAATTTAATTCTTGACATTGTAGTTAGACACATTCACCCCAGCACCTTCTTTAACCTCTTTCTGCTCCAAGGGTAACCCTGAAATAATAATAATAATAATAATAATAATAATAATAATAATAATAATAATAATAATAAAATGAACTCGTGTCCTCATTCTGAGTTGGTGCAGCTCTTTTCAAACAACACCCCCCATGGAGGTGAACTGCGTGTACCATTCCAACTACATACCAGCCCTCTTGCCATTCTTAAATTTCTGTCAATACCGGGAATCAAGCCCGGGCCCCCGAGCACGGCAGATAAGAACACTAATCGTTACGCTATGGAGGCGGACATAATAATAATGTTAATGACTTTTAAGTTCCACTAACTACTTATACGGTTTTCGGAGACGCCGAGGTGCCGCAATTTTGACATATATGAGTTATTTTACGACTTATTTGAATACTTTCAAGTACCACCGGACTGAACCGGAATCAAACCCACCAGCTTGCTGTTTGAAGGCCTGAGCTTTACCCACTCAGCCCGGCGGTATTTTAGTACGTTATTTGTTGTTGTAAATTTTCTTTGCAGAGCATTCTGTGTTTGTGCGAGGAGAATCTCTCCATCTAATACTAAATATTCATTTATAGATCGACCGTTTGATCACTGTCTATAATTGTGGAGTTTCTTCATTTCCATTCCTCCGTAACACATTTTAAAATTAAAATTGTGAGCCCTGAATTATCATGCAAGTCTTATGGCGACGATGGGACAGGAAAGGCCTAGGAATGGGAAGGAAGCGGCCATGCCCTTAGTTATGGTACAGTCCCAGCATTTCTCGGTGTGAAAATGGGAAACAACGGAAAACTATCTTCATGGCTGCCGACAGTGGGATTCGAACCCACTATCTCCCGGATGCAAGCTCACGGCTGCGCGCCCCTAACCGCATGGCCAACTCGCCCTTTACGGCATGTTTGAACAACTGATAAGTATAGAGACAGTCGTGTGTTAATATTAATCGTGGTCACGTAAAAAAAAAAGTGTGATGATAAAATCCCATTAATAGTTTACATTGGCCTCCCTGAAAGCAGTGACAACTGATTAAAATCGTAATAGTTTAGATGGATCTTCCTGTATCTTAACAATCGTCCTGGCTTAATTTATAACATTTTTGTCTTACAGCTGTTCATTTTGTTTCTAACCAAATGACATAATCAATACGAAGTCTTTGTCTTGTTTATCGCTCGAGGTGAATATTCCCATATGTACCTAGGTATAAAGAGCAATAATAAAACAAACATTCTGTAGCCAGTTTGATGTGTTATCTGTAAAAATCTTACTCTCGTACGGTGATACATATCCACAGTTAAAACGTATTGCAAACTTAACAGTCCAGCAATCAAGCGGCCAGTGTTGGCAGTACACACAGAGGGCGGGTGTTTGAATCCACCGAGCCATGAGGTGGAACACCTCGACTGGCAGGTGATAATCGTTGCACGGCCTGCTGAGCGGGAAAAAAACTGCGGCGCGTAGCATTTGAGAGAAATGGGAGAGTATTACCATAAAAGAATGTGTGGTGGGAGACTCAATGATGATGGTGGACATGTTTATGGCTATTATTTGCTGCATGTAGCAGTTGCAGCTGTGTATCCTCACTGTGCCTAAACAGTCTGGTTATGCAAAGTACTGCATCATCCCTCTCAATAGCTAATGCTTGTTGAAAACAGACCGAACATGTTTGCCAAAAAGAACTTATGTTTCTACTCAACTGACAGTTATTATCGTTTTTGTCAATGCAATCAGGAATTCGAAAATATGAATAAATGATAATAATAAAGATTAAATTCGGAAGAAATAATCAAGTAAATAAGTTCAAGTACCTAGGAGAAGAGATTCGGCCATCAGAGGATCTCAAAATTACAGAAGGCCTATAGACTCACCTAGAACAGATATAACCCCAAAAATCAATATCCAGGAGTAGTCTGTCTGTCTGTTAGGTCATCAGCCTAGAGGCTGGTTGGATCCTCAAATACCACCACCAAAGGTTATGCGGTTATAAGGAAACCGCAAAAACCAATGGCAGCACCAAAATGAGGCGTACTAGGCAAGATGAGGCGTGAGGTAGTTTGCCATTGCTTTCCTCACTGAGTCAGAAAGTACTATTGCAGCACGACTGATCCTATGAGCAGCACCTTTCATAACACTCAGATGCACTAGTCATGCTCTGAATGTCATTACTCAGCACTACCCATACCCCAGCAACTTCCATATTGTCACAGCCATGGGTGTTGACTGGGACTTCGCTGGAAGCTACACTTTACTCTGGCCTGTGCCAGGAGATGGATGCAAAAGTAATGTATCCATCAAGAAATGACAGCAGGCAGTCCAGGAGTAGTAGGGCAAGGTATGTTCTTAAACAGTGGGTGCTGAGTCAGCATTTTCCCACGAGGTCATTGACCCTAGTTGAGTAATAAGGCTATGAAGGTTCCAGACCACTGAACGCGGAATTTGCGTACGAGAGCAAGCCTAACCTCACAGACTCCATTGGAGGGGCTTAACTGGTCAGGAGAATGATGTGGTGTGCTTTTGACCCAACTAGGTGAGGTTATGACGTAATACCCTTACATACGAGGGCAATGCTAACCTCAGGGCGACTTTGGACAGAACAGAAGTAACATTAGTCGAAATATCTAACCTACACGGAGATCAAGTCGTTCTTCTCTTGTTCAGACTCGAGCTCCGTTTTAGAACCTCAAAGGTGCTTCCCAACATGACGCACCCCTCTGAATAAAGCATATGTAATACGCCATACACCATCTCCCTAGTCCTATGTGTAGCCGTGATCATCTTTCAATTACAGCTCCAAACGCCTCTGGACCATGTCTCAGCTTGTCTAGTTAGGTTGGGCCTGGGATCGAATCCGAAACTTGAGTCGGTAACGCCCTTGTAAGGTAAGCCTGGCGTCAAATGCGTACCTATTAGGTTAACCTAGCACCCTTGACCATAATCACGTTACTAGTTAGGTTAAGCTGACATTCCTAGGTATCAAACTTGGGTCTGTGGAACTAACGCCCTTAAACCTAGGGTCGAATCCAGGACCTGTAAAGTTAAGCTTAGAGTCGAATCCGCACTTGTTAAGTTTACATTCATAACTATAATCATGTCAGCAGTTGACTCTAGCTTTCACTTCTTGGCATCGAATTTGGGACTTAGGCCCTTAAGCGTAGGGTTAAACCCGGGGACTGTGAGGTTAAGCCTGGATACGTAGTAAGGTTAAGGGTAAACTGTCAGGGCTGCCTGGCCGAGGCGGTAAAGGCGTGCTTGGTTCGCCCGGAAGGACGTGGGTTCGTATCCCCGTCAGGAAGTCGTAAAATTTAAGAAACGAGATTTCCACTTCCGGAGGTGCATATGGCCCTGAGGTTCACTCAGCCTACACCAAAAATGAGTACTAGGTTAACTCCTGGGGGTAAAGACGGCCCCATAAAGTGCCGAGGTTACGGATAATGGAAGCCTTTAACTACTACCCCTCCAAGGGCCTTCATGGCTTATGCGGAGATGTCATTTTTTTTTTACTCAGCCAACCACCTTACTGTTTAAATTGCCCGCCAATTAAGGTCATGTGAGGTTAAGCAAGCAGTCTTAGTAAGCGCAGACAATGACGTGGAGGTGGTTGCAGAACCCGTAAAAAGTATACTACTTGTATCTCCTGAAGATAGCTGAAATACGCGCTTCTATGGTCTCTCTTTCTTTGCCTATAAAGAATAGTAAAATGATCGCATGTTTATTACGAAAACCAGACTAACTTCACGAAAATAACCTACACTCTAGCGGAATAAATTAAATGACTGAAAATGCATTTTAGTGAAAGTATATCGAGTGGTTAATTTGGGAGATATCACCTCCGAAAACACTAAAAATAAATCACCCAACAATGAGTATGCGAACCGCTGGAAACGCGTTTATTCGATAGAAGTGCTGGCCATGTTCCGTGGCAAGGCGTACAGCTCCAACCCATTCACAGGCATAAAAGGAGAGAGAGAGAGAGAGAGAGAGAGAGAGAGAGAGAGAGAGAGAGAGAGAGAGAGAACGAAATGAGCAGTGCTACCGTTAAAAAAGATTGACATTTGTGCTATCAACAGCATTATCTCCGTCCATACACATTACTACAAATAAATAACAATATATTTCAACATTAAGTGAGAATGTGAAGGTTTCCTAACAAGAGCAACTTTCAGTATTATAGCGTGAATCATAGTATGCATACTAAGCAGACCAAGTGTAATACACATATTTCAGAAATTTTCTGCAAACTTTTCTCTATTAGATCGACGTACTTCACAATGTACGAGTTCCATATAATCGAGGCATAACGTATTCTAGTCTTAATCAAACGAGATCATTATAGGGCCTACATTATCACTGAGGTCCTATAAGAAAGACTATAAGAATTCCTGTCAACAAGTCCCATAAATTTGTGAGCTTTGCATAAAATCTTCTACACAAGTTTCACAATTTAAGTAGTAGTTACATGTACTTAACTGTTCTTATACTAACCCGTCAATGCCGGGTATAACAGCTAGTATATATATATATACCGTGTGATTCAGTCACCCCTTCCAAAGTAGTTTTATGCAACCCGCAATATTATTAACGTCCTGAAAACATCTGCCTTGCCGGTATGCTCAGACAACACAACCGGACATTTTGGTATTTAGCGCCTCACTATGATAGGACGCCGTAATATTATACTCGTATTATACACTGGAAGGCATGCGTGTGCCTTCTAGATCTTATGAACCCGACACGCCGGCAAAACACTAAATTGATTTTGCGACCGCAGTAAACCCGATACATCCTATAAGCTGCACGGTGTGACATACGGAACCGTAGCGTCGTTGGTAAACGCACGGCGGAGAGAGCTTACGTGTGATGTGCGAGGTTGGAGTCCGTGGCGAAGATTCCAAGTTTTTGCAATATTTATTTAATACGTACCGCACGTAATGTAAGTTCAATACCCGCTTTCGTGCAAATTGTGTGTGAATGAATGTGTTTGTGGCCATAAGAAGGGACGATTAGCTAGCAGGCTTGACACATGCGGACCGGAATTAACAGGAACACAAGTTCCCTGACAATGTTTTATCGCAACAAATGCTCGATGTGATGACCGTTTTGGTTTATGCACATTCGGGCCCGTTGTCCAATAGATCATCGTGCGCGCTGAAGCATTCCAGGTGTAATTGCTCGGCAGGCGTCCGTGATGAGTTGCCGGAACTGGTTGGGGTTTTCCGGCGCTTGAGTGTAAACTACGTTCTTCAAACGCCCCCACAAGAAATCTAACGGCGTCAAATCCGGTGATCTGGCGGGCCAAGAAACAGGGCCTCTTCGTCCTATCCATTTCCCTGGCAGTTTCTCGTTCAAAAGGTTACGAAGGGGTGAAGTCGAATGTGGCGGCGCTCCAGCCTGTTGCAACCGCATCGTCAAGGGCACATCCTCCAACAGCAGTGGGAGTTACTGACGCAGAAAGTGCAGGTAGCGTGGGCCCGTCCAATGACCTTCAAAGAAATAACGTCCAATCAGGCGATGCCCCAAGATTCCACACCACACATTCACTTCCCATCGTACTTGATGATCATGTCAACGCATTCCTTTGTGGAAAACATGCCGAATGACAGCAGGGAATACATTCAGCACCTAACAAGCGGGGTATGCGCAGGACACAAGATGAATTACAACGTCGTTCTACTATTTGAATGTGGCAATTTCAACGATGCATGATTCAAACCACCGATGGTCATTCCGTCGATTGTTAGGCTAACGCCTAACCACATCCCCTACGCTACACTGCTCGGAACCTGCAGGTGGTACGACGAGAGTAGAACATACGCCATCCGGTTCGGTGTTTAAGACATTAATGACTGCACTGTTATTTAGTGTTATGCATTGATTCCCCTCTTCGTTACACCCGGTCACGAGGCATGCGTGACACGATAACATAGTTACATGGTCAAAGGACGTCGCTACACGATTTCAAGGCATCATGGTTTGCGAGAGGACGACATAACTTGTCGGTAAGGTTTCAAAATGGTGTGAAAAATTTGCTCACTGGACATTAGACCCATACAGTAAGGCTACGTGGGAATAGCCACCTTACAACCATGTCGCACGTTAGCTGGGTTGCATAAAACTACATTGGACGAGGCGGCTGAATCACACGGTAGGCCTATATATATTAGCATGTACCCGCGGCTTCGTCCGCGTTTATGAATTCAGACGTTAGATGTTTTAAACCATTTTTTAAAAGCAAAATAGAAAGTAAAAATATTTATTAACACACGTCGTTTTTACATAAATTGCATAAAATACATTATTTTAATTTGTGTACAGTTGAAAGTGGGAGAAGCACCGTTTTCGAAGACTGACTCCTACAACTTCAAGTGATTGTCCTTGCCCTGTATGACGCACATAGCTAAACTGAGATTGTATATCCGGAGGGATTTGAATTCGAGGAATGAATACTACTTCGCCTTGGGCGTGTTCAGTCTTTACGGTGACTCGAATAATATTCGGCATCAGTTGCTTGAGAATCGGAGTGCCTTGTGCTTGTGCATTGGTTTAATGTAGGCCTACTTCAGTCAAACATCCACCAAGTATATTTAATACAGTATTTTACTGCTGTTTGTGAAATTTGTGAAGTGTTTATTGTATATGTCAGTCACATTAATATTTAAAATAAGGCTGCACGTCATAATGGACAACTTTCAAGGTTATATTTCGGCTAGTAATCCCAATATGTTAAGGTAATTGGACAATATTGTGTGTCCCCTACATTATAATAAATCATAACGTTAAACAATTATAGTGCTACTCACGGGAATTCAATACGCTTAAAAATATGATCAGAATGAGGTGTTTTTTTAATGTCTCACTAACACTTCGAAGGTTGTGGCAAGGGAGTAATGGAAAACGGCTAGGATTGGGAAGGTAGCAGCCGTGGCCTTAATTAAATTACAGCCCCAGCATTTGCCTGGTGTGAAAATGGAAAATTACGGGAAACCATCTTCAGAGCTGCTGTCGGCGGGATTCGAACCCACTATCTCTCGGATGAAAGCGCACTACTAACCGCACGGCCAACTCGCCCGGTCCGGACTGAGCCAGGATCGAACCTGCCAAGTAGGGGTCAGAAGGCTCGCGCCTCAACCGTCTGAGCCATTCAGCCCGGCGAAAATAAACATTCGTCTGAGCTACAAAATGTGTAAGAGAATGGTGTTTTTGCGTTCCCACAATGTTAACTGCATGTTTTCTTTTATGACTAGAAGACGTGAAGCGTTGGTTCCTTTCGTTTTAAGGATTTCCGTCCTAAATTCTCATTTATGTCGACGATCATTTTAATTGTAATTTACACTTAACCACAACAGCCGAGCAGGCTAACGCTCTTGATTCGATTTCGCGGTCAGTTCATATGTTACTGTACGATGATTTTTCTTAGATACCTTCCGAACTACCCTATAATCAGCTGATCGTGATGCTGGCCTCACGCCGCAACATGGATGAAGTGGCGGTATTCGCAATCTATTATTATTAATGGTCTAAGGTTTAACGGTCTTCAGTTTTGCACTTATGATTTTATAATGCGTATTTTCAACATTTCATTCGACAAGCACGTTCCCTTGCTTACTTGACCACTGGAAACATGGCAGACGTTCGTACAGTTAGGTTCAACTGGGCAGCGCTTCCGCCTCTATGTTATTCTAGCTCGTTGCATTCACTACAGGAAGATGTGTTTCTTTTCATTCCCACTTCCAGTTTCTGAGAGAGAGATTAGCCGGCTGTTTGCCTGTCTCCAAGTGGCTCATTTTTGTGGTTTGGTAATAACACGTAGAGTAGTTCAATGATAAATTCACACATGTGCAGCGAAAGGTACCACAGCCTTTAAAATTGTGCTATAATTTGTGAATTTTCTTCTTGATTTAGTTTCTTAGATGTTATGCTTTGCGTTGCTTATGGCTGTATTTTTGTTGCCTTCTCAGAGTACCTGTGCAACAAGCTGTGCCCGTTGGTTGCCCGTTGTCAGAGGCCACTAAAAGGTGGAACCCTAGGCTCTAAACTTGAGACCGCAGGGCCCCTAGTCATGTCTGACAATGCTTTGAAGTACTTCTACCAGCTTCACGACATTCATCATTCTATCGGACCTCACTTAGTCAACCCTTGAAGTCTTCCGATCCAGACAGTATTTAGCTTACGAGACCTAGCCAAACTTTTAATTTTCATAGCTCCCTAAACACAGTATGTAATGTATGTCTATTTCTTATTCTGATCCGACCCCAACGTAGTTAGATTTGTGAGACTTAGCAAGTGGGCTTGGCCAGGTTTTACGACCGAATACTCTTCATGACACCAACCCTGTGTGGAAGGATGTATAGAATAATTACGTGTTTCTGCAGTGGTTCGCAGTGTGCTGTGCTGTGAGTGTGATTTGAAAATCAGAAACAGAACCCCATGAACTAAATAGTTCTATTATTATTGATTTTATGTCCAAATAACTACCTTTAAAGTTTTCGGAGACGCCGAGGTGGCGTAAGTTTGCCCCGCAGCTGGTGTTTTAGATGCCAGTAAATCTACCGACTTGAGGCTTCGAACCTGAGCACATTGAAATATCGCTTTTACACACAGCTAAAGGCCGTTACGCTGGTTACTCAGTCATAAACTATTATTATTGCTATTATTTTGATCTGTTTTGCACTGCTCATATCTTGGTCTTTCTATTCTACTGTAGTCCCTTAACCCGTCCTTTTATTGCACCACATCACGAATAGCTTTATTTATTTATTTATTTATTTATTTATTTATTTATTTATTTATTTATTTATTTATTTATTTATTTACCATAACGTTATGTATGCATTTTCGCTATTTACGCTTTCTCAAAGACCATATTCCAGAACAAAGCAACTTCTCCAGATCTTGTCTACGGTAGTTTGAAAGATAATAAGCGTTTGTTTACGTATATTTTCATGTCGTTGTGAGAACACACAGATCTCTCCGTTCCATGGACTTGGCCTTGCATCGCACACATACAGACAAACACTTCTGGATATCACGGACTGACTGAATATGGCTCCTCGTGTCTGGGACAGAAAATGGCTTCCTACACCATGGACATAAAATGGCTCCTTGACCTGTATTACCTATCTTACAAACGTTGCCTGGCAACAGTGAATCTATGCATTCAATCTTGGCGACAGCACGTTCGACTGTCATATCCTAACACACGTTTTCCGATGGTTTTTCGTTCATGACTCACCAATGAAAGCGAAAATGAAAATGAAAAATCCAGCTTCGAGGTGCCTTCGGACCCCTTCCTTCTACCTATGTTCAAAATTTCAGATTTCTGCCTGCTGTAGACTTTGCTGCGCAGCACGCACATTCACACACACAAAACACAGACAAACACTTCCTTTTATTATTATTATAGATACTGTATTATGGAGAAAATGGAAACGTTCCGGAGTTCAGAAATTGTCTTTGAACTTTCTCTAATGCAATGAATACCACCTTACTTTAACTATTCAGTGAAAAATACTATATTTCAGTGAAATGACTGAATTCTTGTTGTCTGTCGATAAGCACGAAACACGGCATTCTACTTCGTGGCCGCGGTCGTTAAGGCGTTATGTTTACATGGTCTAACACGGTGGTTAGCCAGTTCGAGTCCCATTCGTTGAGAAAATGTTTACCATCAGAATGTTGGCCGATAGGGTAGAATTTCTAATAACTAGAATGCGTGCCCAAAGCCTGGATTAAATTTCCCAGTGCTTATATCTAGGAAGGGCACATGATGCTATTGGTCGTGATTCGTTTTGGACAGTTGTATTTAGCTTTCTGAAGAGTACGCAGTTCCATAGACGTCAAAGTACAACTCCGAGCTACAACTGCACTCAATACGATTTATAAGAAAATATCACAATACCTGTTTTTATTCAATTCAGATGCTATATAAAACCTGGAAAGTGTAACTTTTATTCATCATCATCATCATCATCATCATCTGTTTACCCTCCAGGTTCGGTTTTCCCCTCGGACTCAGCGAGGGATCCCACCTCTACCGCCTCAAGGGCAGTGTCCTGGAGCTTCAGACTCTTGGTCGGGGGATACAACTGGGGAGTATGACCAGTACCTCACCCAGGCGGCCTCACCTGCTATGCTGAACAGGGGCCTTGTGGAGGGATGGGAAGATTGGAAGGGATAGGCAAGGAAGAGAGAAGGAAGCGGCCGTGGCCTTAAGTTAGGTACCATCCCGGCATTCGCCTGGAGGAGAAGTGGGAAACCACGGAAAACCACTTCCAGGATGGCTGAGGTGGGAATCGAACCCACCTCTACTCATTTGACCTCCCGAGGCTGAGTGGACCCCGTTCCAGCCCTCGTACCACTTTTCAAATTTCGTGGCAGAGCCGGGAATCGAACCCGCTCCTCCGGGGGTGGCAGCTAATCACGCTAACCACTACACCACAGAGGCGGACAGCTTTTATTCATAAGATATAATAACAGTCCATTTAGAATTTACACTTACTTTACAAATAGTAATTTCGACTGTTGAGGACAGGCTTATGTTCTACGAGTAGTTAGTAAAAAATTTGCCCTCGGTTATTTGAAAGGAAGCGGCATACATATTATAACATTTAATTGGCAAACTGCTAGTATGATGGCCGAGAATAACATAACCAATTTATATTCTCTATTATATTTCTTGACGCAGAGAACAATTCGTCCCACATTCTCAAACCAATTTAATAAATTTGTAGCTGGACATCGAACCAGGACAATCCAAGCTGGTAGATGCTGTGCCAATCCCTCACCCATTGCGCACATTACAGAATAATGCATACTCTAAACCCGTTCGGTTCAATTGGCTTAACTACAAAACTGTTTGGAAACTTCTCGGTTCATATAGCACACATCATACGGCACGGCCTTATTTCAAAGCTTTCTTGTTACTACGCTCGTAAATACTGAAGTCTGAGTGGGAGTTCATTGGTTTCGATCTTTATGAGCGATAAAGCAACACGCAGTACTTCTTGTGGACTGCACTGTAACGCGCTATTTGGGGATAATGAGAGCTGCAGTACATCATATCTAAAAGTAAACATCAACCTAGTTAACCCTTAACTGGTATCATATATTTTTGTAACGCAACTGGTATTATTGTGTTTCTTGGACTCCACAAATTTACTATTAATTACACCATAGTTTCTTACTGTGCTGTTGTTTACTGAACTTAATTACTTGAATAAATCGTTTCCAAACATGTCACATCAAAACTTAGGAGAAAAATCAATCCAGACGAAACTACCAAATTACTAAAATGAAGCTCCGAAAATGCATACCTTCATATTTTTCTCAAAAATCTAGAAACAGTTCTTTATTAAGATTCTGTAGAAGAAACAAATGTCCGCCTATTTGGTGTAGTGGTTAGTCTGATTAGCTGCCACTCCCGGAGGCCAGGGTTCGATTCCCAGCTCTGCCACGAAATTTGAAAAGTGGTACGAGGGCTGGAACGGGGTCCACTCAGCCTCGGGAGGTCAAATGAGTAGAGGTGGGTTCGATTCCCACCTCAGCCATCCTGGAAGTGGTTTTCCATAGTTTCCCACTTCTCCTCCAGGTAAATGCCGGGATGGTACTTAACTTAAGGCCACGGCCGCTTCCTTCCCCCCTCCTTGTTTATACCTTGCAATCTTCCCATCCTCCGCCAAGGCCCCTGTTCAACATAGCAGGTGAGGCCGCCTGGGCGAGGTACTGGTCATACTCCCCAGTTGTATCCCTCGACCCAATGTCTCAAGCTCCAGGACATTGCCCTTGAGTCGGTAGAGGTGGGATCCCTCGCTGAGTCCGAGGGAAAACCAACCCTGGAGGATAAGCAGATTAAGAAAGAGGTAAGGTAAGCGTTATTCTGCCCGAAGGCAGGCCCGAACCTCCGCAGAGGTGTTCCCGAGCCGGAGTTTACGTGCGGTAGCGTGGCCAGTTCCTTTCCGCTCCTCCATTCCCTTCCCCCCCCCCTCCCAATCAACAGCGCGTGGCAACCCATCCAACTCCTGACCACGCCCAATGTTGCTTAACTTCGGAGATCTCACGGGATCCGGTGTTTCAACACGGTTAAGGACGTTGGCATTAAGAAAGAAAAGAAACAAATTAATGGAAAGCTCAAAATATAAATTTACATTTCGATGTCCAGAATTCATGCTTCAAGTGTTCCTACGTACTCGCCTTCATCATTATCAAGCGCTTCCTGTTCTGAATCTGTTTCATCATCATTTTCAGTCATGTAATATAACTGTCGTCCAACATTTCAGTAATGTTTTCTTCTATACCTGTTACGAAGTTTGATTGATTTGCTTTCAGAATTCGTTGAGAATGATCAGTTTGTGTTTCCACATTATCAATCTGTTCTGACTGTGCCTTCATATTGTACGAATTAATTACACACGAATTTCATTAATATTAGAAATAACATTATATTAGACCATAACAGTCACCAAATACAGATTAACACGGCTCACGAATAATAGTTACGTAACTGGCATCATGCTCGACCCCGCGGTGTAGGGGGAAACGCGTCCCCTGTCACCCGGCAGCCCCGGGTTCGATTCCCGGCCGGGTCAGCGGTTTTTAATTATAAATGATTACTATCCCTGGCCTGGGGACTGGGTATTTATGTTCCTTTCCTCACATTCACCACTCTACAAACGCAGGTTCATATCATATGGTGCAAGTAGTGGCTAAAGATCCCCAGGGGTGCCAGATCTTGCCGCGCTGTTACTGAAGATCAGAGTGAACGAAACGCCACCTTCACTGCATGGAGCCAACGTTTCAAGTGCAAGGAACGCAAAGGGAAAAGGAAGCAGGATCCGACAAGGAGAGGGAATGGCCACCAGTAAGTTCCACAGCCGTCTCACAGACGTATGATAGCAGTAGAGGGTTAAACATCCGATTCTAAAACGTCATTTCGTACTCGGCGAAACAAAGTTCGAGCACGGGCTCTTCAATTATCAGGAATTTATGCATAGTCTATTTTCAGGATTACAGCCTGTAGACGGCTGGAATATTTAACTGAAAGAGAAAATCAGAACGACGAGCAATACAGCCAAGATTATGCAATAAAACGTCCTAAGTGGATAAAAAAGAGTGCGATGCGTACTTTGAACACTACGATGACACTGAAACACATTTTAGATTATTTCAAACTTCGACATTGTCAGTGTTATTCTTGATCGAACATTATCGGGAATTCTCGATTACAGCTTATATCTTGTACGGTGCATGAATGGGTGACCTTTTAATGAAGATTTAAGGAATACTGTACCGGGCGAATTGACCGTGCGGTTAGAGGCGCGCAGCTGCGAGCTTGTATCCGGGAGATAATGAGTTTGAGCCCCAATGTCAGCAGCCCTGAAGATGATTTTCCGTGGTTTCCCATTTTCACGCCAGGCAAATGCTCGGGCTGTACCTTAATTAAGGCCATGGCCGCTTCCATCCCACTCCTAGGCCTTTCCCGTTACATCGTCGTCATAACGTATTCATTTTCTGTTTTATCAGCAAACCTTTCTCCGGTAAAATTTTAAACTGAGATAATACCCGTTATCCGAGCTAATGTTGTTGGTGAATACAAATGTAACTATTATCTCGGTTTTCTTAGCTTTAAACCAAGATAAAAGCTTTTATTCGCGTTGGGAAATACGGACCTTAGAGGGGAGGTTACAGAGAGTGGAAGTCTGCCTTTACCTTCCATTACTCCATGGGCCTTTATGGCCTGTACGTCTATGGGTTTTCTATTTTTTGGTTCGTTACATGAGTGTGAAATCAGTGTATGGGCCTGTAGTGTCTAATTAACTGCAGATAGAATTGGGAAGAAAGTCGGGTACAGTGTGACATTTGCCTTAAGGCGACACTCCGCAGATAAAAATCGATATTTTGGTGAAACATTTTTTTATGACCGAAAATGAAAGGATTGAGTTTCTTTTTTTTTTCTTGTCACGAAGTTATTCCGCAAAATTCAAACAATTTATCTCCATAATAATGCTTTGTTTGCCAATTGTAATTTTACATTTCAATCCCATTGTTCTCCCATAATATTCTGCCATATTTAACAAAATTTGTATGATATATGTATCACAGCAATATTAAGAAACCTGCGCATGGAATTTCTGATTGCAGAATTTTTTCAAGTAGTAGGGATTTTCAAGTCCAGAATTTTAGGACGTAAAAATTACACAAACTTTAGTACTACTGTATATATCTCCTTATATAAATTATGTACAGAAAAAATCGATACGTAGTTCTTTTAAAACAATTAGTATCTACCTAATTACGAATTACGAATTTACATTAACATGCTAATTACATTTAATGAAAAAATGGTATTAAAATTTCAAGAAAATTTATTTTGCAAAAACTATCAATTGTACACGAAAGAAATGTTCGTAATATCTCTACTTTTATGTAGGTGACATTCCCACAAAGTTTCGTGAAAATCCCTGCATTAGGTAAAAATATATTTTTATCTTAAGAGTGTCGCCTTAAGCTGAAGTGGAGGAAACTGGGACTCAAACCCACATATCTTCTCCCTTTATCTCCACAAGGCTGAAGCTTTGTTCAGACTCGTAAACTAAGATTTAAGATCATCGTGATAGAACTGGTAATCAAAACTAACGAAATGGTGGAAAGTCAGGATGGTAGTTAGAAATATTGTCCCATACAGTAAATCATATACGGACTAATGATCACGACTTCAAACCACGAAAAGAAATAACCTTCTTTAAATTCTGTATTAGAATATTCGAAGGAAGTTGGAAACGTCTGCGACTGATAAAAGTTGTATACATTATCCCTGTTTTCCGGTTTATATCGTGAAATTCTTTGAAGAGCTTCCCTTGGCTACAAAATCTATCTCCGATATGATGAAAGGAGTCGGTTTGTCAGCATACTTAGAGAGAAAATATTGCCGACATTTATAAGACCAACCCATAATGCCATGGTTTGCTATTATATTACGGAAGGAACCCTATTGCTTGCTGCTTTCACCCTTACAAGCCCCGAGCAAAGCCCAGAAAATTGGGTGTGACACATCAGACAGAAAGGGGGGTGGAGACAGAGATGATTAAAACGAAGGCTGAATATACATTTATGTTAATTGATTATCGCAGTCAGAAAGGAAACCCTCCTCCAAAACTAACAAAGAAGTAGTGTCTCCCCTACTGCTCACTTACCCCGCTCTTAATGTTTATTACGTCATGCAATTACTTTGCCACCCATTACCAAACACCCTCACTCCACTTTAATTACCAATTTTATAATTGTGTAGTTAACTACATTCAGAAGAATGAATGGAAACGTTTAGATAGAGCTCGTCAATCCCAAGCGTACGTATGAACCACAACACGTAACAGGGGTAACAATGTAGTCCTCTTTCTATTCCTTCTTCTTTTTTTGCTAGGGGCTTTGCGTCGCACCGACACAGATAGGTCTTATGGCGACGATGGGATAGGAATGGCCTAGGAGTTGGAAGGAAGCGGCCATGGCCTTAATTAAGGTACAGCCCCAGCATTTGCCTAGTGTGAAAATGGGAAACCACGATTCCTTCTTCAACGCTTCGTCATGAGCTGGCTGACAACACAGCTGTATTGGTCTTCACCATCATCGCCACCAACGACACTTTTATATGGGTTGAATGGAGTACCCAATGTTTTGTCTAACGACTTTGCACACTTTAATTATACTGTACCATAAGAATTAAATTATATATATATATTTTTTACAATTTGCTTTACGTCGCACCGACACAGATACCTGTTATGGCGACAATGGTATAGGAAAGGGCTAGGAGTGGGGAGAAAGCGGTACAATCCGAGCATTTGCCTGGTGTGAAAATGGGAAAGCACAGAAAACCATCTTGAGGGCTGCCGACAGTGAGATTCTAACCCACTATCTCCCGGATGCAAGCTCACAGCTGCCCGCCCCTAACCGGACGGTCAACTTGCCCGACATATACAGGGTTATTCACCCAAGATGTTAAACGGAAATAACTTATAAACCATTAAAGATATCGGCATTCTCTTTTCATATTCGTAAATGGGATCAAGGGTCTTGTAAAATAAGGTGCTACTTATTCTCATGGAGTAACTAATAACCGAGATATTGATACTAACTCCATATTCTTAAATGGAACGGCACGAATGCATACAGCTGGCCTAAAAGATCAACTGCGTACAAGTTCAAGTATCTAAGTATTTTCAGAATCGGACAGGGACTTTTTGAGATATCAATAAGAACGCATTTAGTCTTTTGAGTGCTGCATCAGACAGCGTACAGTCGGCCAATGATGTATTGGCACGCAAGCTGTTTCCTGGCATTGATTCCCGCCACAAATTCCGATTTTTAAAATACTTACATATTTGAACTAGTACGCAGTTGAACTTTTAGAACAGATGTATGAATTTGTGCCGTTCTATTTTAAAATATGGAATTAGTATCAATACAGTATATTGGTTATTAATCACCCCCAAGAAAGTACGTAGCACATTATTTTACAAGCTCCAGGGTACCATTTACGAATATGAAAACGGAATACCGATATCTTTAATGGTTTAGAAGTAATTTCCGTGTAACATCTTAGGTGAATAATCCTGTATAACGTTATTTTTGCAACTTTCCCTTCAAACTTTTGTCTCATACTTCGTTTTCATATCGGATTAGATATGCAAAGGTATGTTTAATGTTTGTTTGTTTGTTTGTTTGTTTGTTTGTTTGTTTGTTTGTTTGTTTGTTTGTTCCGATATGACATAAAAACGGCAAAACAGATTTTATTGAAACTTGGTATTGAAGTTAAGGAATAGCCGGCGTGTGTAATACACTATATATAGTACACGAACCTTTTCTTGAGCCCAAGTTCCCATTCAGCACTATGGAGCTCAGGGCTCAAGAAAAGGTTCGCGTACTATATTATTTCATTAGTGTTCAGTGACGTGCAATATTAAGGGGACCAAAATAAGCAATGTCAAATTTCATCGTTAATATTAGCTGTGTAAAAAAACTGTACACGATAAAAGTGGTACAAAATATTATTTCCGATCATGTACGAGGAATAATAACGAAGAGGTTTTCAATTATTACATTTTTTTACAAAATCCAAAATCTCTCCCGAATAATACTGTGCTGGCCCCGTGGTGTAGGGGTAGCGTGCCTGTCTCTTACCCGAAGGCACCGGGTTCGGTTCCCGCCCAGGTCAGGGATTTCTAGCTCGTTGTGAGGGCTGATTCGAGGTCCACTCAGCCTACGTGATTACAATTGAGGAGCTATCTGACGGTGCGATAGCGGACCCGGTCTAGAGAACCAAGAATGATGGCGGAGAGGATTCGTCGTGTTGACCAAACGACACCTCGTAATCTGCAGGCCTTCGGGCTGAGCAGCGGTCACTTGGTAGGCCAAGGTCCTTCGGGGCTCTTGCGCCATGGGGTTTGGTTTTGTTTTCTCCGGAATAAAATTAGTTATACCTACAAAAAGAACATAACAGAAGTTATAGAAACTACAGGTTTTCCTCGTTTTGGGTAATCACATTAACGAGATTGTAAATAAAGATTACAGATCTCTTCATATTGTAATACGGGTATTTACGGGTTGTAGCAGAGGGCGTATGTGCCAATCAATGGTAAGACCCAAATTAAGAGGACGGGTCCAGTATGGGCCAACTCGCCTGGTTTTTTGACCCATATGATTTCGGTTGTACTGCAGGCTATATTTTTTGATGACGGCTGCCTTTCCGCATTCTCCTTCCGAAGTTTCTACTCTCCCTGGCACGTAATACGACGTGCTCTCTGTTAAGCCGCCCACTTGAGGTGCGGTCCACTTGACCGATAACTTGTAATTCTCGTCAAAGAATACTTCCTTCCTTCCTTCCTTCCTTCCTTCCTTCCTTCCTTCCTTCCTTCCTTCCTTCCTTCGTCCTTCCATTAGGGATATTGTCAATTACGGGAGCGCTCTCTAGATTACCGCAGGGCAGACACAACTTTAGTGGCCATTAGCCATAGTGCGTGGTATCAGGACCTCTGGTCCGAGGACAACTTTATTCAGTCCTAGTTAACCCTCCGCTGGTCCGGCATTATTTCGTTACATTAGCGATCACGAGTAAGGTTCGCATGTTACGGGAAAGTCATATTTATTTCCTGATCTCATTTTACCCTAAATCTGAAAAATAAATCGCTACTGCATATAAATGCATATTTCGGACATTTTTATTGCTTTGCTCATATTTTTCTCATTTTAGTAAAATAAGGTCGTATTTCGTCACATTTCGAGCATTTCTGTTCAACCTGAGGCATCGTCTTTAACAAGGTAAAGTACAAGTTATCTGCGTCGAGTTTCAAACATAGGATTTCAAAATACTGTAGTAGATGCATTTTTCTTTCTTTCCCGAAACTGACAGGTAGCAGCTTTAAAAGACATGATTAAAAAAAAATAAAAATAAAGGAAGTGCTGTACGAACCTACGCCGACAGATACTAAAAAGCATATAAATACTTTGTTTTTCGGGTTCGTTTTTAGAAAAACGGAGTGAGGACTGCACTTCAGTTTTAACGTACCGACTTGCATGATTTGCTGTTTAATCTCTAATCATTTCTTGGTACGTTTAATGTTAGCAATACTGTAATTCTTTCCACCCTTCCCTAAAAAGCTTAAGCCATATCTTACCTTTTTACGTCACATTTACCTCGTTTTTAGAGCATATTTGCCTGCATATTTTGTACTTCTTTAGGTCATAAACTTCCCAACCCTAGTCATGAATGACAGCAGCACTTCCTTTGACGCTACAGTTTACAGAGACGCATTCGCGTAGGAACAGGAACTGCCCCGGCATTTACCTGCAAGCGAAAATGGGAAACCACAAAAAATCCATTCTCAGGACAACCGATGGTGAGGTTGGAACCCACGCGTCTCCCGAATGCACAGCTTGGCTCTATAAGCACATAATCAATGTAAAATATGCAATACCATGAGTAAGTAATCTAACATGACCGAGCTCGATAGCTGCAGTCGCTTAAGTGTGGCCAGTATCCAGTATTCGGGAAACAGTAGGTTCGAACCCCACCGTCGACAGGCCTGAAGATGGTTTTCCGTGGTTTCCCATTTTCACACCAGGCAAATGCTGGGGCTGTACCTTAATTAAGGCCACGGCCGCTTCCTTCCCACTCCCAGCCATTTCCTGTTCCATCGTCGCCATAAGAGCTATCTGTGTCGGTTCGACGTAAAGCAACTTGCAAAAAAATAAAAAAAATCTAACATGAATATCAAGATCCGTATTTTTTTTTTTTTTTTTTTTGCAATTGGCTTTACGTCGCACCGACACAGAATAGGTCTTATGACGGCGATGGGATAGGAACGGCTTAAGAGTTCAGTTTAAAAAATGAACTAAACTTTCCTTTACAGACAATCCACTGACTGTAAGTGGAAAGAATGTGGAAGAGATCTGAAAAAATTGTTTACATGGAGTAAATATTCATTACTAAATGATCATGCGAACTAAGGGCATAATTCACGCAAACTAATGCAACCTTAAACTTTTTTTTTTTTTGCTATTTTGCTTTACGTCGCACCGACACAAATATGTTTTATGGCGACGATGGGATAGGAAAGACCTAGGAATGGGAAGGAAGCAGCCGTGGCCTTAATTAAGGTACAGCCCCAGCATTTGCCTGGTGTGAAAATGGGAAACCACGGAAACCATCTTCAGGTCTGCCGACATGGGGGTTCGAACTCACTATCTCCCGATTACTGGATAATGGCGGCACTTAAGCGACTGCAGCTATCGAGCTCGGTACCTTTAACTTTAGAGAACGAAGAAAACCTATTGACTACAGGGAGCCATTCCAAGTAAAATGATTTATGTAAGTGCACACAACTCTGTTGCCTTGTAGAAATATGACTCAACTTCATACGCATTCTAAAATTTCCATATATATATTGCAGTACAGTAAAACGGCACTTAAATAAAGTGATATATAAATCAAACTCCGAAAATTACTATTCCACTGTTCTACCACAGTGATTCAGCAGGTCACGAACAAACGCACAGTATTTCTCATTCTAACTATATGTAGCCTATACTAGAAACTGTTGATGCAGTAAAATCCAATATGCACAGTTCACTTCAAATCAAACAAATTATATTCCTAGCACAAACTGTGTACTCACCACAAACGTCGCAATGACTAGCAATTGTGGCTATCTATCAACCAAATGGAAATCCTAGAACAAAATGCTCCAATGAGTGTTAGAAGATAGAGAGAAAGCCGCATAATTCTCAGTAATTCGAGGTTTAAATGTAGAACTAATGTTTTCGTCCCAAACAGAAAGAGCTGATTGCAGAAACGATGTCTACGCTTAAACAATGCCCAGGAAGTATAGTTACCGCATTGCATAGACGTTATTTATCACTGTCTTCTTCTTCTTCTTCTTCTTCTTCTTCTTCGTTTTGCCTCATCACTGAGGCGTCGTGACTATCATAATATTCAGCCCTCTAGCCGATGAACCATACTCCGCCATTCTTCCCTATCTAAAGCTTTCAATGTGGTTACTCTGAGAGAACACTGTAGGGGGCCGTTCACCATGTCAATCCATCGCGTTGGTATTCGTCCTCGTTGTCTGGTTCCCTGGACTTTGCCCTCAACAATCAGCTTTTGAAGACTAACATATCGGCGCATTATATGTCCAAAGTAGCGTACAATCCGTTGAGAGACCTTACACGATAGACGAACTTTTATCTGAAGTTGGTTCAGGATTGATGTGTTCGTGCGATGAGCTGTCCAAGGAAGCCTAAACATTTTCCTCCAGCACCACATTTCAAAGCTATCTATCCGTTCACGATCACGTTTGAGGATGGTCCACGTCTCTGCGCCATACAAGAAGACTGAGAAGACTAGAGATTCAACGAGCTTCTTTTTTGTCTTAATGGTGATGTTGTTATCTTTCCAGATCTTCCGCAGACGGATCATTGCTACCTTTGCTATTTCACTGTCTAAAACTGATGTTTAACCGGACTTGTTTAAACACTGTCGAGAACACTCTTTACCTCAAATGTGACAAGTAAATCACAATCAGAGGTTATGTACCATGAAACATATTTGTATTATGCTGAGACGATTCCCGGAAGAAAGGTTAGTCCGAAGGTCTCACTCTGGGTCGTCTGTTGCGAAACATATCAGAATTAATTTCCCCGATCGTCAGAGGGATGTCACATACATTCACATATATTTACTGCCAAGTAAGCACACATAATAGTGACAACTAAAAGGTAGGTTATGTGTGTGGTGTTTTAATAATCGTCACGCAAATTCAGATAAGTTTTCGGCCAGTATGAGATAGGAAAATGCAAGGACAGTGGAATAAGAGCCATGCCCATAATAACAGCTCTAGTATCTGCCTGGTGTAAAAATAGGGAAACAACGGAAAACAATCTTCAGACGGGGAATCAAACCCACGTCCCTCCGAGTGAACAGAGAATGCCTTAAACACCTCGGCTATGCAGACCCTTACTATACGTTATCACCCCTGGAATTATGTTGGATTTAAAAACCCAAAATCCTATGAAAATGAAAGGAAATATGTGTGTGCTAGCAACAAAAACAACACTTCAACATCAATCACATGAACAAACTCAAAAATGCTGTGGTGATTGTGTACAAAATATCTTGATCATACATCAATTTTAATATTTCTTAACTGCAGTCAAAGAAAAAAGGATGGCGACGATTACGATAATGATGACTGTCACTTCAATATGGTTTCACTCTGAAGTACTCGACCGTGATTCAAACAAAAACTCTATGTATTAAAAGAGTTTACTAAAAACAGCTTTAGCAAATTCGTCCGTCCGTTCTACTAGACTTAACTGCTTGACTTTTGTTTTATTCTCTCCGGAATTACGTGCCGGTGAATCATGAGGAATTGACAGGTTTCTAAGTTCAGCCAACTTTGAGCAATCATAAAATCAAATCATTAAATGATCGCTCCAATAATTGCAGGCGAAGGCTTATCCTAACCCGCAATACATTCTGTACTTAGCAGGTTGCTAAACGACTAACACATTCATCAGTATTCTGATATAAGTGATTTTCATCCTTAGTAATGTGATTGCATGCAGCCATGTGTGAATATGAATACTACCTGTCAAGCCAGAGAGTATACACTTCCTCTGATGATGGAAGAATTCTATTCTCTGCTAGATACTCTTTGATTCTCTGACCTTCCCCAGCTTCTGAATAAACTCAACAGATGGCAGAACGTTCCTAATAACTATCATGCTACTAAGAGAAAACAGTCTACGTACGTACAGACGGGAAGGTATCAGGTCGACTAGCCTTATGTATGACCATTGATAAAGCGCAGAGACAAACTCTTGAAAAATTATTTGTCTGCTTACCCAAACCAGTATTCAGTATGTTGCGCTATCTCGGGCAAGGTCGTTTGAAAATGTTGAAATCCCGATACGCCCGAAGGTCGAAGCACAGTGGATACTGTATGGAGAGAAGTGTTATAAACTACATAACGAATAAATCAGTTATTATGTACCGGTATTAAATGTTCATATAACTCTTGAAAAGGGCAGGCAAAACTATATGATTACGACAGGCATATCAAGAAGAGTTATTTAGCTGTTTATAACGAATGCTACGGAGCAGCGCAGGTCCACTAGTTATTATTAATTCTTCTTTTACCGCTTTCCCTACACTAGTGGGTCGTCGATGCAACCTGTATTGCACACGTGGATATGGCGCAGTTTTACGACCGGATGCCTTTCCTGATGCCAACTCTCTGAAGAGGGATGTGTTTCTGTGGTGGTTGTTAGTGTGATGTGTTGTGTGAACATGTAGAAGGATGTGTTGGAACAAACACAAACACCCCGTCCCCAAGTCGTAGGAATTAACTACACACAGTTAAAATCTCCTGCCTGAGCGGAAATCGAAATTAGGGCCCCCTGAACCGAAGGCCAGTGCACTAACCATTTAGCCATGGAGCCTTAAGGTAAACTCGTGTCATCATCCCGAGGTGGTGCAGCTCTTTTCAGGCACATCCCCAATGGAGATGAGCTGCATGTAACATTTGAACCACATACCAGCTCTCCTGCCATTCTTAAATTTCTGGCAGTACCAGGAATCACCCCGGGCCTCCGAGTACGGCAGCTACTAGAGTTAACCGTCACACTACGGAGGCAGACAGTCCGTTAACATTTGACGAGGCAATACTTCACGAAATATTGGACAACAATCGAGGTTTAGCAAAGACGATGTTCTTTATAACACAAGTTCAACATGTCGGCCGTCATTCATCAACAATACCTGTAGTTTAGGGACAATGTTGTGATCAATACTGTACAGCATTTCCGTAGATATGGTGAGACATTGCCGTCAGATCTTGTCTGTTAGCATCCCTAAAATGAGCACGGACGATCGCTATATTATTGCGACTTCAGGTAACCAATAATCACACGGATTGAGGGCGGAGGACCGGAGAGGCCAGGCATGACATGCCGCGATTACAGGCGCATATGACGCCCTCTCCCACGACAGCTCCTTTTATACCATACATGGGTCTCATGGGGCATCACTAACGTGATGCTGTCCAGCGCCATATTGGCTGTCTGTGCACTCGTTGTTTGTGCCAATAAAATCCCATGTCATACCAAGCATGTGTGGCCATTTGTACTTGACGTGTTGCTGTCCAGCGCCATCTGTTAGTCATTTTATGTACGTTAATTTGGTGTCAATAAAACTCGATGTAATGCCAGTCACGAGTGTCAATTTTTACCTCTCTACCTCCAATATTCCGTGAAATATTACCTCGTCAAATGTTAACGGACTTACCGAGTTTCTTAAAAGCATTATACTTAGCAATGTATCACTTAGGTTTTTTATTTATAGGGGAGCCAGCATCATGGATTAAGAAGTTTCACGATCCTCGGAAATTCTAGTTTTACGAATTGTAACGTTGAAATAATTTTGAACAATTCTCTATGATCATTTTCTTTCAATTTCTATTCAAAAGTCTCATTTTCTGTTTCGAGCCAGGTACACAGGGAGAGATATATGCACGCTACGTTGTATAAAGACACAGCAATTCAATTCATTCAATTTTGGTTAGCGCAGGTGCCAAAGCACCTCTTCGATTGCAGCACAGGAGTGAAAATGAGCGGCATAAAACAATAAAGAATTTGTTCGCTCACCGCAGCGCTTCTAATAAGAAGTCGTTCATCATGCAGACTTCATCTTTTGAAAGCGACCCTTTTCGACATATTCAATTATTACTTACGAGAGACAGACAAATCTCTAGAAAGCCTACAGAACTCATTAAAATTCTTTCCAGGATCGCTGCCAAAGCTTCTTCGTTCAGGAAGTAGCTTCTCGCCGCCCCACCAGCCGGCTTTTAATCGAGATAATTCGCAATTCTGCTGAGAACTCTTTGATTTTGAAATCTTCAGAAGACATGGCTTCACAATGAAAATCACAATATATAGCGTGTATATGTCTTAATACGGAAGAGCAAGGTATATTCTTTTTTAATAACAACGGTGTACGTCTAAGTTACCTAGAGGTAAAGACACTTCCTATATATTTACCACCCCAAGAATTATATTGCATTTACCTCCAGGTCCTGGCTTGAAACTATTCAGTTCTCTGATCCAACATTTTTTTCAATAATGTAAGGAAAATCGTATATATTTCCAAGGTACGCACAGTAATTTACTGGTCTGGTTATTAGTTTGTATAGGTGAAGAGATATAAAATCAAAGCTTACCGATGTTGTGGATGAGTGAGGATGCAAGTGATACATTTTATACCATAAATAACCAGCATTAATATTTATTGGACGCTAACATGAACAAACATGCACGCTAGTAATCAATTTAGTTGGCAACAATTATGCAAATACATGTGAATACGTGCGCACAAACATATGGGAAAGACTGTTCTATCACCACGCTTTATAACTGAATCTGTACTAGCCAGCTCTGGTGGAAGTTGTAATAACTCTTTCAAGGGAATACCTCATTTTCCAGGACAGAGCAAAGTGTAGCTTCCACTGAAGTCCCAGTCTCATCCATGGCTATGACAATATGGAAGCTGCTGGGGTATGGATGGTGCTGATTAATGACATTCAGAGCACAACCAGTGTGTCTGAGTGTCATGAAAGGTGTTGCTCATAGGGTTAGTTGTGCTACAATAGCACTGCCTGGCCCAGTGAGGAAAGCAATGGCAAACTACCTCACTCCTCATCTTGCCTAGTATGCCTCATTTTGGTACTACCATTGGTTCTTGTGGTTTCCCTATAACTGCATAGCCTTTGGTGATGCTATTTGAGGATCCAACCAGCCTCTGGGCTGATGACCTAACAGACAGACCTCCTTTTCAGAAAGTGAAAGTCCTACGACCACAGGCCACTGCAAGCAATCCCACGT